>NW_023425346.1:27963471-28078471 GCF_014108415.1 Molossus molossus
TCAGCCTAATGCTTAAAAAACAACAACAATTCTGGTCAGATTTAAGATGAATGCACCTATTGCAACTCTTTTATAATAGCTCAGAGATGGAAAAGTCAGACATTCAGCGTTTAAGAAACCCGTTTCTTAAGACTGAGTCTATCCCAAGTTTGTTCCATGGTGTCTGTGTGTGTGTGTTTTTTTTAACGTTTTATTTTCCACTGTGGAATCAGCTGAGGATAGAGTGTGAGGAGTGACTCTGAGTTTCCTTTGCTTTTGTCAAACTGTGTCACAACTGTAAAGTTATTTTAACAGAGTTTATTTGCCTAGGCATTTCCTTTCTCTTGTAGCAAGTCGTGTACGAGAAAGGGAAACAACAATTTAAAATCTAAGCTCAGCTGAGTGAATATGAGTGACTCTCCCAGCTCCCAGCCTAAGCAGACAGTTCACTGATAAGTTTGTGGGCTTTTTAAAAGCTTTTAAGAAGCAGTCACACATCTCTTTTTGGCATCTTTCATTTCAATTTTCCTCCAGCAACTGCAGTGGGAATTAGACAAGTTCGAAAGTTCTATTTTTTTTTTCTTGGACCAGTCCTGATTACTTCTATTGTGGTTAATGCCAACTCAAATGGAGGGACTTTTGTGTCTTGTGTATCTGGCGTAAAAAAAATAAATCATTACATTACAAAAAATATAATAATTGATGTCATTAATATGTTTGATGGGATTATCCAATAGCTTTCCTTGAAGTAATGAATGACTCCTCCTCCCTTGGTCACCAAATGCCCCTTTGGTCTTAGATCCTGCTCTTGCATAGTCATCCGTACAGTGGCCAGGGCTTAAGCTCCAGTACTGTATGAGAATGCAAACAGGCAGATTTCACAATCAGATGACACTGAGGCTCTCTGTGTGCCAGACTCTCTCTCTTTGACTGTTCTCTCATCTTGGGCCAGCCTGGGGATCTGAGAACCTGCTGCGGTTAGAAAGAAGCCACCTAACTGCTAAGTGTCTCTTCTCAAGCTCACAATCATCACCAGCCAGGGTTTCCCACCACTGTCCTGGCCAGAGAGGAGTCCCCAAAGGGTCACCTTCACCTCTCACGCACGTGGAAGAAAATGCACCATCTTTTTCTGTAAGCTTTCTATATCTCCATTTCCAGTCTCTTGTGTGCCTTAAGAACTCTTTTCTTCTCTTAAGTTTAGGAGGACAGGTTGTAATAATGTAATATGTAATAATATCTGGCATGTATGCATGACTCTATTGAATATTAGGTTAAGCATAATCGATACAGAGCCTGCTCATAGACATTTTCCACTTGATCCTCAGAACAATCTCTTGAAGGAAGAAGGAGCAATTATGATCATGATGATTTTATAGATGAGTAAACCGAGACCCAGAAATTTCTACTGACTATCGCCCAAATCACCTGATGTCGGAGTCTCGATCTGATTCCTGCCTCCAAATGCTATCTGACTGCAGATTCTATCTGTGCTCTTCCCATCACCTGTGAGGTACAAATCTAAGTCAGCACACAAAAGCCAAAAGAGGATTTCCAGCTATTTCGCAGAGCATGGTAGTGTAAGTACAATATCCTTGTTCATCAGATTCAGAGGATACATCTGTGCCTGAGCAGGAGAGGGAGGAGGAGGGAAGAACTAAGGGAAGGTCATGAGTGACTGAAGTAAAAATGAAAGTTGTAGGAAAAGCAAGTTAGATCTAAGTAAGAGCACCTGGTCTGCAATAGGTTAAACGTGGGTTAATGGGATAAGTTATGTCCATCATTTGGGGATGAAATAGGTTTTTATCTTGTTTGGAGGGTTTTTTGATTTTTATAACAATTCATCGAAGTTATATGTTGATCTTCTACCATATTCACTCTCCCTCCCAATTTATTTGAACATAAAATTCAAATGGATTCCACAAATGAACAGATAGCTGTGTACTAAAAACTTACAGAGTGCTTTTTCGGTTGACTTTTTTTTTTTTTTTTCCTGTCCCGATTAATGCTTCTTTGAGGATTTGAGGTTAGGTATTCAATTAAAAGTATTATTCTTCCCTGGGTCACAAGGATGTCATTGGAGTATTTGTACCAAGACTAATTTAGATAAAACTAAGATGCCACGTGACAAATTCTATAATATCCATGGGAAACTGAGTCCTTTATTCTACAGGAACTTGAAATTGGCCCCATCCTGCCCCTATTTGTGGGCTATTTCCATTGATTCCTTAATCTTATATGTTATACACACATCCCACCACTAACATTACCTCCACACACCACACACTACACTTTCCAGGCATTTTTATTTATGGGGTTAAAGTAAAAAGAAAAAATCAAATCGAGTATTTCAACCAAGTTTTTATAACATTGGAGAATTACCTTACCATGTATTTTCATAATTGCAATAGAAACTCTGAATAAACAGAAACTGAATGGGAAATGCTCGCCAGCATCTGTTAGCAGCAGGGAGAGACTTGTAGCAAGTTACCTGACTTTAACAAGAATACATCCAGTTCTTGCCAGCTGGATGGGGATTAGTGGTATCAATAGACATCACATTCACCTTGGCCGGGACATAGATATACTGGATATCATGAGGCTGGGACTTGTAAAAAAAATCATCATTTTGTAATTTTGTTCACATTTCAACTGATAGGAGACACAGCAAATACTTACATTTTCTAAGAGAAAGAAGAAAGAAATCCTGTCCATTCTTCTGAAATTTAAGTAGGCAGCCCTTGAAAGATCACTGGGAAAAGTCTGTATTTTCTCAGGTTTAACTAAATAATTTATGCATACTTTCACTTTGGCATGATGAAGCAATTTTAGCCTTTAAAACCCACAACTACTCAGGAGGGAAAAGGTCTGGTTCCTGCAACTTAAATAATTTAAACATCCAGGTGGAAATGCTTTCAGCAGTTTCCCTTTTGGAGACAAAGGAAGAAGATTTCAGAATTTTGAGATACCAAGAATAAAGAATTGATAAAAGACATAACCTCGGATGTATTTAATTTAGAATAGAAATCCTGCCATATTTTTTGAATGATGTGGACCAGAGTGAGGGGTGGGGTGAATGTCTGCTTGCCTGCTGTTTATAGTAAGTGAACACATAGAAAATAATATGTCAGCACAACCCTAAGTCACACATATGCAAATAGAAATACCTATAAAATCTAATATAACCTCAAAGTTCACATCAGCCCAAACCTTAAACATTAGATAACTATTAGGAATCTTAGCAAAAGCTGTGCTAACATATATTGTGCTTTAATTCCTGGCTTCTAGAAATGTGTCTCTTTTGATATACAACTAAGTCGATTGGGATGAAGGAGAACAGAACAAAATGTCACTCCTCTAGGACATAGGACTGCAAAAATAAACGATAGGTGGAAGAATGAAAATTCTAGAGGTGATCGTAAAATACAAGTGGCCGGTATAATCGGCATGCTGAGGCCCTGGCCTGTCACTTACATCAGATTTCAGAACTGCCATGGGAAGTCTGCCTTCCCACTTGCAGGACGGTAAGTGACATACTTGTAAAAGAGCGTGGGACTTGGAACCCAGCCCCTGTAGATTTTGAGTACAGTTTATAATCAGAATGCTTTGAGGGCAAAAAAATTTCCTACTGTCTTATACCAAAAAATGCGTATGGCATTTAGTGTTGTAAGTTCCTTGTGGGAAAGTAAAACACCCAACGACTCATACATAAAGCACTGGTGGTTTTGTTTGTTTGTTTGTTTTTCTTTTTGTAATCTTTGTCACATCCAGCTTTGATGGCTCGTGTAAAGACGCCAGTCAGCTAAGGTACAAAATAAGGTAACAGAGCCGAAGACTTGGTTTCCTTTAGAGCTAGCTGAGTATGACAAAAATTATACAGGAAGGGTGAGATGAAATCTTGCTATGTATGTATTCTTCAAAATGAGCAGAGGCGTCATTCCCTCCTAAAGGAAAAGAAGTCTTCAATATTCATGAATTTTAACTCTCCCAAACTTTTGGCCCTGTGCATGATGGGCATGGAACTCACTGGGTCCCCTAAAGAGAGATCCTAGAGAAAATAAGAAGAAAGGTTACCCTCTGAGCCAACAGGAAATGTTCAGCTTGGCCAGGGCTGCAGAAAGAGGGTTGTCGAAACCAAACATCATGTCCAGAACAAGGTCGCTATGTTATGATGATTTCATTCTGCATGAGAAGCTGGGTTGTTTTTGTGGTGGTGCCACGGGTGAGGGCCACCTAGGTGACGTAGGCTAGAGATATGGGACGGGGAAGAGTGATATTAAACCATGTGCTGTTAAGGGATCTCAGACATAATCTTCTCAAAATATTTAAGTAATAGGAACGCCAACGACCAAGGTACAGAATGTGAATGGTGGCTCAGAAAGAATCTAAGGTGGGGTGGATGTTTTCTTAATTATTTTCTTTTCTTCCTTTTTTCTTTCTTTCTTTCTCTCTTTTTTCTCTCTCTCTTTCTTTCTGGTCATCCACTGACTTTAATTAAGCCCAGCCAGCCTCTTAAGCATGGGAAACTTGGAGAACTTTTTTGTTTAAAGTGACCTTGTTCCCAGGCCTTTCCCTACAACTTCTCTCAGCTCTGTTACAAGGATGACTCTTCACGCTGCTGCTCTGAATCTCAGAACAGGGTACCTGGCATCAACAGAAAATTTTAATCTCACTGGAAGTATAATACTGAGAGCACTTTTTTTTTTTTTAAGGAAAAAGAAACCCCTTTTCCATAATCCTGCTAGTTATACTTCTTAACTGTATTATTTTAAGTCAATTAATTCAAAATTTAAAATAATGAAATTACTAGCAGAGACTCTAAACTTCTTTTAGTATATTAAATTGGGCAGATTGCTTCTCTCCTTCTAATTATGAATGTTGCAGTTACAAAAGAAACTGTCATTTTGATAGAGCAAAAGACAATCTGTCTGCCAAAAATGTCCAACCATAATTCTAAAAAAAAGTCATCGGCATCAAGAACATGCTACTTTGTTTGATGTACTGTCTTATTGGAAACCTAATTTGCTTCCAACCTCTGAGACAACACATAACATAAGTTTGTGTGACTAATTTTTCTTGGAAATATGAGTAATTAGAATTAGGGGCCATTTTCATAGCAGGAGTGGACAGGTTTTTAAAAAATTCAAACTAAGTGCTAGAGTTATTTTCTTTGCCTTTTTAATAGCACTCCTAAAACCAAGTCATGGGGGGAGGCCGAGCTTTGTACTGGATAATGTGAGTCCCCATGTAAATTGTGAGCGATTGCAGAGTACGGAAAGGTTTATTACCTAAGGTGAGCCCTCCCAGAGTTCCTGGAGTATAAAAGCATTAAGCGTACGTTCTAACAAAGTCATAAAAATCAATAAACAGGAACCCCCCACCTGTGCAATGGCCCCAGTGTTAAGTTTTATACATGTAGTAATAGTGCATATCAATTTTCACCACCCTTCCTACGCCAGCTATTACAGGGCCTACCACCACCGGAGGGACGGCAAGAGCCGCGCCATTCATCCGTCCCACGGAGTTGTCTACATGCCAGGCCCATTGCATCACTGTCACTTTTATTCTATCTGCAACTGGACGAGGCTGCAGCCCTAGCTTCTGTACACCCACTCAGTACCGCAACAATTGCAAACTGTGTGCCTCTGTTTAAAGAGTTTACAAGTCCTCCTGAAAGAAAAACAGAACCGTTGCATATTAATGCCCCAGACCCCGAAGGATCACACAATAGAAAGGGGAGAGACATGTCCCTGCCACTGATATGTGACCTTGTCCAACTGTTGCCGTCTCTGTCTTACCCACCAAGGTTTAAAAAATAATCATGCATTCTCCACAGCGTCCGATTGACCAGGTTTCTACAGCAACTAGTTATAATCTGCATACTCCTTAATAGCCAAAGTATTCAGAATGCACAGGTCACCGTTTTATTACACACTTGGTAACATATGCTAAAAATTAGGCTCTAAATATACAGCATTTTCACCAGGTTACAGAAATAACTACTAACATCACACTTATTTCATAATTAAAGGAAATCCTCCCACCCCACCTCCCCATTTTTACCAATAAGGCAGAAAATATCACTGAATGTGTAACCTTTATACCACATCCACACTTCGCCATCATTACTCTGTATGGGGTTTGGTGGGGGGGGGGATGAGAGGCTGATTAAAATCCCAGCCACTTGTTGGTAAAAAGGCCCAATAACTTTGGGGAAAATACTTCACTTGGGGCATTCTGGAAAAAAAAAAAAAAAAGGAAGATTAAAAGAAAAAAAGCCTCGTTTTAATTATAATCCAAAGATAACTGCTCTGGAGTAATGAGGAACATTTGAGAAGAGAGCCTTCATTCAGACACAGGACTTGGGTGAATTTTTTTCTTTCTTGTAAATAGTTCTATTGGCCATAGTTTTAATAGGCCTAAAAAACAAAAGACGGCCTTTGATGATGTGATGACTCCTCTTCTCCCTTCTCCAGCAAAAAAAAACACAAAAAAACAAAACAAAACCAAACAAACAAACAAACAAAAAACAGGAGTTTTTATCTGTCTGAGGTTGCCTTTGATAGCGCTCACAGCACGGAAGTGCCACTCATGGGTACTTAAAGCTGCGTCATTTAGGAGCATAAAAATAGAATAAAGTTGTGCAGCAAATGAGAACTTATGATATAACTTAAGTGCTGTGGCATGAAAGAGGCAAAATGAGCCATCTAAACATTTTCCATAACCCCCCCCCCCAAAAATAATAATAATAAAGGAAATGGAAAATGCAACTCTTGTGTGATCTCCATGAAGGTGTGCTTAATTCTTACTAACTTCAGTGCCATCCACAAGCATAGTTGCTATGGATATTATGAGAAAATTAGACATTTCTAGCAATGCAAAAAAGTGAAGCGCTGCAGTTGTGAACAGCTGGCATACAATAGATAATTTAAGGGAAAGTGACCCTCATGTATAATTTTTAACTGAAGAACTGTCAGGCCCCATTAGTTCCAATAGGGCCTGCCAGGACCAAGATCGGTTTATAGGAGCATTGTATTAGAATAGTTTCTGAAAGAGCAGCGTGAAAACATAATATGGGGATTCAGAGAATTTAGTGTTTTTTAAAATTGTACACATTATTTGTTGTACTGACATCAATGCTCTCTGCCTGTGTGTTCAGAATGAAAAGCCCAATAGGGTAGCAACTGCCATGGCAAACAATTTGTGAAAAAAAAACCCAACAAAACAAAACACCTTCTGAGCTGTTGTACTAGGTTCAAAAGTAACCCCCAAAGTTAAAAGGGAAAACCAAATGGTGGCTCTCGGGCTGTTATTTGCTGTCATACTGGATGCTTATGACTCAAAGGCCTTGAAGGAAATAGGGCAAGGAGCAGAAGAACGAATACACCAATTCAAGTGAAGTTCTCATCAGGAAGTATGGGAATTCCCAGACAGTGTGTGAGGGAGGTGACACAATCTTATTGGGGAATACAACATATATATTTCAAAAGTGAGAGCCAAAGCAAATCATAGAGAGAAAAAAGAGGTCACCCCTTCCCCTTCGAGTTGGCCATGCAATGAAGCAAGTATGTATCGAGGCTTTCTTGGCACCAGTTACCTAACTTAGACACGTGGCAGAAGGACAGTGGTATACAAGTGGCAGGGATTCGTGGCAGAGGGAAGGAAAGCGTGCACACTCGGGAGGCTGTGTGGAGAACGGAGGAATGGAGCTGATGTATGTGCAAATACTGAGCCCGGTATCTCGCTGCTCAATTAATGGTGGCTCTATCAGCAGCTGGGGAAAGGCATCATACCTAACTCTGTTGTGCAGTTTAAAATCATGTTTGCCTCACCCTCTATCCTTTGGAGAACTGCTAGATATTGTCTTGTTGGTATTCTTTGGTGTAAATATTTCGAGGAAATATTCGAGGTGTTTATATCCCAAAGTAGTGGGATTCTTAGCATCCTCTTTCTTTTTTCTTGCTTTGTTTTGTTAATCCTCACCCAAGGATATTTTTCCATTGATTTTTAGATAGAGTGGAAGAGAGGGAGGGAGAGAGAGAGAAATCTCATCCATGTGAGAGAGACACATCTATTGTCTCCTGCACAACTCTGACTGGGGCCAGAGATGAAACCCGCAACCCAGGTACATGCCCTTGACCAGAAACCAAATCCGAGACCCTTCAGTCTGTGGGCCAAACTCTAACCGCTGAGCAAAACTGCCTCTTTCCTTTTTAATGTTTCACTGATGTGGAATTCATCTTTCTATTTAGGTGGTTTGACTTTGCTACAAATATTAAATAATCTAGTCAACATCTTTATATATTTAAATTTACCATTTTGGTATTTAGAGAGGCAACTATTCACTTCCATAATTATAGGCACTTAAAGTCTACCAATTAGATAACATGGCTGGGCTTTACAGGTATTGTAGAATATTCTTTACTAGATACTATGTTACAAGCAATCATTAGCTCAGCTATAAAAGAGTTTAAATACTAATGTATTTTTTAATTTGCTCTATAATCTAAACAAGCAATCAATGTACATTAATAAGCATAATGTTTTTTTGGCATCTGTCCATTCACTGGGTCCACCTTGACACTCCAGCAAACACATCAGCAGAACTCAGTAACCACAATACACCAGGAGGAATCACCAGTAACCTCCTCTCAAATACATGTTAAGTGTTAAATTATTTTGGTATCGAGATATTAAGACCTCCATAGCTTGCCCTAATGTCCCCCTTACAGATGTTCCAGAGGAGGGGTTTGATAGCTAGTTCCACCTCAGACACCACTGTCGAGTGGCCATAAAACAAGCCTTAATGAGGTGATAAATGTGTTTACTTTTGATTAGGTGAGCTGCTCGATAAGATAACACGAAGGACCACTTTCCAAGAGCAAATATGTACAGAAATTGCTGGTCGCTTCCATTCTGTTGGGAGCCCAGACAGCGGCACGTCGGTAACAGAAACACCTCACCCCCAGCTCACCTTTCCATCGGCCCCTTGGGCTTTGCCAAAGGGAAGAGCAACGCGGGTGGGAGGTTTTTATAACACCTGTGCACTCCAACCCGTCTCAGGAAATCCACCCCTGGATTCTCAGAGTCTGTGTTGTTGGACAAGGTGACCACGGCGCTTCCCATGTCGTACAACTGGTTTCTTGTCCGCTTCCCCGTGAGCGTGAGAGCGGAGCTCGGGTGTCCGCGTCTTTGACCCTCGAGGCAGCGCTGGGCCTGGCCCCGGCTGCCTTTGGAAGGCATGGATTGTGTTGTTTGCTAGAGACTCTGGAACAGTGTTCTGTAGCCCTAGGGACCGTCCCTGCGTAGTAGGGGCCTTACATCCAGTCCGTGTGTATCTGTTTTGAAAGCGCACCGCGTTGCCAAACGGGACACTGAAAACGCACCGAGAGCTCGGCTCTCCCTCGCTCCCCCGACCTTCCTGCAGGGCGCCCTGGGCGCCTTCACCCCAAGGGACGGTGGTCTGACCCCACACGAGGAGACCGTGACCCCTTGGTCCTTGACAACTCCCGAAAGCAGCTCCTCTCCGCCCCACGGGCCCACACGTAACTGGTGAAACCGAGACAGAATAAGGCGCGCGTGGCGGCCCCACCCCACGCCTTGCCTGCGTTCCGACATAAAGGAGATATGGATGCAAGGTAACGTATTCAGTGTCACTCGTACATATTTATAGTTTAAAAATTAGTCAAAGTGTATGTCCTGAGGTGGCACCTACAGGAAGCCAGCTGTGCCTTCCGCCTGTGACCCAAGACGGGCCTGGAGCACAGCGATGTCCCGCTCCGCCCGCGCGCCGCCGCCGTGGCTTCTGAGGTGAGAGAAACTGACAGCACCAACTCTCCAGGGCAGAACTTTCCAGTCAAGTGGATCAACGGACTGAAAATCTCTTATGAATAGTCATTAGGCCTTCATTACAAACCCCTCAAAACCCAGTTCTCTTTTCGCAACCAAATGCCTTTTGTCATCTTCACAAGGTGCATCATTTAATTACCAATTGATTTCTTTATATATGACAACATGTCAGATAGCACAATACAGTGTATCTCCCTTAGGGGAGAAGTCTGTTAACTATCAGTATGCCAGATTATGGAATTATCGGAAAAACAGGCACCCTGCATACAGTTCCTTCCGTTTAACTCCTTTTCGAACATCTGAGTGTCTTTCTTTGTGTCGTAAGAAGCCAATGAAAGGAAAGAAAAGGAGGAACAAGCTAATGAGAATCATGGTGGAGCCCCCCCCAACCCCGGCACACTTCTAAATGAGTGAGAATACATTTTAAGCTTTTCTATGTGAAAAACTGAATAGTCAACAACATAGAGAGAATACGGAGTAAACTCCAAAATACAACCATGTAGAGACCTACCATAGCCCATCTTTCTACATTAAAAAAAAAAAAAAGTCCAACAATTGTTCTCATTATACCAAGAATTTACTCAGCTTCTGACTTAGCTAATGCATCGACTCTTCGGCGGCGCGACCGCTCCTGATAATCAAGTCAGTACTGTATTAATAAGCTGAATAATAAGGGAATTTCAAAAATGTACAGGACTATTATACCGTAACAATAAAACCTCAAACGGAGTCAACCAGGGCCGTGCTGAAGGTAGGCGTCAGAAAAGAATGAAGGCAGTGTTGCAGCAATGCACTCCATTGTGTGGCAGGGTAAATGCCTGCTTCTTTCATACACAGAAGCCACATTACATGAGTCCGAAATGTTCTCAGAGCGTCACTGTGACTGGTTGTGCTAGAACCTGGCACCGACGGGCACTGAAAGCTGACATTATACTGTAGGATGTGCTGCAGGTGTGCAGGCCTGGGAACGTGCTCTAATTACATATTTTCCTGCCGCGCAACAATTAAGGTCGCCAAAATAATTGCCAGTTTCTTAATCCCTCTCTAACAAGACTGACATAAGGAATGGTTTATTTTTCTCTGGTTGTTTTGAAAGTGTTCCTCAAGATTTTGGTTTTCTATGGAACTGCATAAAACTAATTCTTATGTTCAGATGTGTGATTATAACCATTGTTTAAAAAAAAAAAACAAAGAGGGCCTGTCATTGAATTGTAGTCAAACTAAAATAAAATTTAAAAAAAAGTGAATTGTAGTACCTGGTAGGTGGTTTAAACATTTTTCCTCTTAAAGAAGGTAAATTTTCTTTAAAAACCCTATGTTTCTACTTTCTGAACAGTTCAAATCATAAGGGATATATACTTGAGGGTGGGGGAAGCAGACCATAGGAAAACACACAGGGAAAGTAGGTGTCTTCATTTACTTGGTGATGGTTCTAACCTTTTGGGAGGCCACAGAGCCTCTTAAGGGTCTGATGACATGTACAGACCCACTGCCCAGGAAACTGCACCCGTGAACAAAATGTTACATGCAATTTCTGGTGGTCCACAGATCCTTTAAAAAGCCATGAATGAATTGCAGGGAAAGAACCCCAGTCAACTAACAAATGTCACAACTATTCATACACCTCTCTCCATCCATCCATCTTTGCATCCTCTGAGCCATCTGACCACCACGTGAAGGATACAGTCTCTACCACCAGCATCAGACACCAGCTTTGTGGGCTTTATATTCCTAACTGAAACCCATTTATTTCATTATCATCCGTTGTCAATTCCCCATTTTCGCTAGGCTGACTGGGCAGAGCTGAATCATTTAGTGAACTTTGAGCCAGTTTCCTCACTCTTGCCCCCTTTTCTACAAATCAGAAGATAGCTCTGCGTGCTGAGGACTGAGCAGGCAAACTGAAGTCATGTCAAGCACGTTGCGATTTAACACAGGCTGAGTGGTAGGGGCTGCAGATGTAACGAATGGGTCGGGGACAGAAGGAGCTCGAGTGGACAGGGAGGGGATGGTAGGGAAACAAAAGTGATTGTATCGGTAATAGAGACTTCAAAGAGGGGGTCGTTCAGAAGATTTGGGGGGGGGGGTTCTGGCAAAGGGAAAAAGAGGCACATCTGCCTTTGGAGTGGCTGGTGCAGGAGAGAAGAAAGGCCTGCCAGGAGAGAAAGCAGGAGGGGAGAATCACAGACGGAAACGGAGCTGTAGAGGAAAGGAAGCTTGATTCTGTTTATGGAGGGGCCGACGCAGGGCCCGTACAGTTGGAACTGCCCCAGAGTGCCCTGCTTTGAGTGTCCCGTCCATGAGACGTCTTGCTCAGTTAAAGACAAAAAAGTAACTGGAATCGTTTCATCTTGATGTTTGAAAGTCTTTTCATCACAACGTGGTGTGTGGTTTAAATAGTAACCGCTCCCTCTTTTCTTCCTTACATGTTGGATGTTTAAAAACACTGTTTGGGCCCTGGCCAGTTTGGCTCAGCGGTTAGAGCGTCGGCCTGCGGTCCGGAGAGACCCGGGTTCGGTTCCCGCTAAGGGCACGTACTTCGGTTGCAGTTTGTCCCCGGCCCTGGTTGGTCGTGCGGGTGGCAGCCACTCGATGTGTCCCTTCACGTCGATGTTTCTCTCTCCCTTCTTCTCTCTCCCTCCCCCTCTATCTGTACAAAAACGGAAAAATATCCTCGGGTGAGGATAAAAAAAAAAAAAAAAAAACACTGTTTGGTCAAGAATATACGCTCTTAGTGAACAGCTAAAATTTCAATTTTATGGATAAAAGTGAGGAACAGGCGTGCAGTTTCCCTTCTTTCACGACACCAGTGAGGAGGTAGACACTGAATCCCAATGGGGGGGTTGACTGAGAGAGGCTGACAGTACAACAGGAAGTGGGGAGAAAAGGGCCTGGACCACATCATTCAGGCGGCATCAGGGAGGACTGCAGAGCCCAGCACTGGCCGTGCCACTAAGCGTCGTACCGCGCTCCGGGGAGCTGCTTCCGCCACCTGCGGCCAGCTCTGTCTTTTTTTAAGGCCGGCTCAAGCCTGTCCTCCCTTAGAGCTGACGGAAGGGCAAAGAAGTCCCTCCTGGTACATAAACGGAATCAAGGATTTACCTTTTTCATGACTTGATTCATCCCATCCGTCACTCAACAAACATTTATGGCTTTCTTGAATGTCTATTTGAATACTGAGTATTTATTGAGTATCACAGGTTTGAACATTTACAACGTGTCCAGCTCTGACCCCGCCAAGCTGTTCTCTCTGACAGTGATCTGTGAGGCCCTGTGAGGACTCACCTTTGGACTGTTGGTGCTAACACAGTACCTGGTACATGGCTAATATTTGCCAAACACAATCATGAATTGACCGACTAGAAAATAACTTCCCTTTGGAAGGTTTGTAGTAAAATGCGCAAGTTTTTAAAAAGTGCTTTTCTCATATAGAAGTCTATTCATTAGCAAAACAACTTTTAAAAATGTTGCAGATCGGTTTCTGTTTTAATCATGATCATAGTAAAGGTCGCTTTTTCCTGGGCACGACCCATACAGCAGGTAACACACAGCCTTTCACAGAGCCTGCTAGGTTGGTTCTGTGGATTCATTTCTGATTGATACAAATCCCACCAGTCAGTACTGAGCATTTCACACACACTGGTGAGACTCTGGGCTGCTGATCTCGCGTGCCTGTTAGACACTATTCAGACAATTCTACACCTACCCCATAACAGGCCTTTTTTTTTTCTAACCCAATTTCCTTGACTTGTGTTTTCCTTCTAACCAGACTTCAGAGACAAAGGCAGAGCAGTAAATCATTTTCTTAGAAAAACACCGTCAGGCTATTTCGGTCATTTGGGCTGTTATTTATATGCCCTACCTGAAAAGTTATTTTGAGATAGTGTAGTTCACTAAATTATATTTTCCTCATTATCATGATTACTTCAAAATGATCATTAATTTGCTCTTTGGCTTTCTAAGTGGGAAAACATCAAAGAAGCGAAAGTTCCCCCTAATTTAACTTTTCTTGAAAGGTAACTGATTTACAAACAAATTACTTGAGCCTTGTAAGGAAAAGCCCAAGGTATCTGCTCATTTGATACATTTTCAAGGGCTACAGTGTGGAAATGAAGCTCTAAGAAGCTCCTGTGTGATCCACAAACAACTTCACGCTGTATTACACGTGCATCAGATACAGAGACCAAACCCTGCAAGTTGCAAGCAGCCCGCCCTGCAGAATGCTTGCTTGGCAATGCCTGAAACAGCTTATTTAAATTGCAAACTTCCCAGCCATCACTTACAGGTGGAAAGTTCGTTATATAAGCTAAGGCACTTAATCTCTATACTTGGTTTCTTAAATCATACACCCATCATCTGTGAAAGGTGCTATTGAATCTCTCGCTCAAAAGCTCACCAACTTTGTTCAGAAACTGCCTCTTGGATTAAAAATGTATCTAAAACATGCATGAAGCTTCAACAAATATTCCAACTTGAGGGCAAATCATGTTAGAGGCAGGGACAGGAATTTCCAGGATGAAGTTTTGCCTTCAATAGAGATCACATGAGAAGCATTTTGAAGTCATAACTTTATAGTGTAAGATGATCAAAGCCAAGTATTAATACTTTTTTATCAGTTCACCTTCTAAACAATATTTCAGTAGATTTCCTTTCACACAGTGATATTTGTAATAAATGTTCTGCCTTTGTTTTAAAGTCAGTCTGTAGAAAGATGACATCAGCTTAGCAAACAATAAAGTGCCTGTAATATTGTCTCCAGAGGGCTGTTACATTTACTTTGTAGCAGTAAAATTCAATTTTCAAAAAACACTACATGAATGATGTTAGGTTATTAACCCTATCACCGCCGTAAAAATACCATCATTGTGTGCAGAATGTAGGTCACTATCTAGAAGCCATAAGTTGCTTTTTTGTTAAATAATCCAGTTAAGCTTCTTTTCTCTCCTATTGCCTGGGTTGTGTCCCTTCCTTTGGGGAAAAATAGCCCAGCATTTCGTCAGCCGACTGGAACAAGACCCCTACACTGCTTATTCTCAGGTTCTTTTCCTTTGTCGCTACTATGCTACACAGCCCAGTTCTGAAGTCACCCTTTGCATTTACTTTTTACCAAAGCCTGTGCTGCATGAGTTAAAAATTAGTATATCTTGTCAGGTTTGTCACACGTTTCACCTCCAGGACAAAAAGAAAAGAGGGATGTGTCCCATTTCAAAGTCCAGGCCACTCTCGCATTTCAAGACCTTGAGCACAAACACGTTATTTCTGGGCCTGCCGGTGCCTCCCTTGCTGTGCAGGAGTGAGAAGGAGTCCACCTGATCAAAGCCAGCACAGCCCTTCGCGTGCAGGGAGAAGAGTTCTGGGCAGCAGCACATCAGCATGCAAAGAGTTAACTAGTTAAACTTCTACAAGCCCCCACAGTAACTTTCCAAAAGCTGACAATAAGTAAAAGAAGTGCTGGTTATCCATTTTTTAAAGGGATGGGATTGGTTTTAGAAGAAAGGGAAAGAGGATCAAACACCTCAATGCAACAAAAGGTTGTGTCAGAAGGCCCTCAATCACAAACCTCCTTCAACAACAGATATTCCAACCTTCCAGAGCAGTTACCCAGGCAGCGCAGCTAAAAAGTTCCATGACATGAAAAGAACAAAAACCAAAGGGACAGAGGTAGTTATTGTCATGCACACTCCTTACTCCTCTCTCTCTCTCACGTTCTCTCCCTCTCTCTCTCCTCTCTCTTTTTTGATTTCGGCTTTTCCCTCCCCCATGACACTTTTGCATAAGCTGTTAGAGGAAAGAGATGGTGTGGCTTGCTGAAAAGAAATCCCCTATTTGTAAGCTGACTCCTAGGTGGGGAGGTGGACCTCGTGGATTTTCTGTAAGAAACACCTGATGAATGGAGAGCTCTCCTCTGTGAATACTTCAAAAGAGTCACCTGAAATTATAAGTATCGATAGAGCCCTGTAAATATTGTCAACGTTCCCTTGAAAACACTTTTTTTTTTTTATTGATGATTTTTTTTTTTCTCAGACAAATTGTCTTCAGTGCACAGTGGATGTAAGTTATTTGCAATTTCTGTGTTGGGTCTTGGAGGTATCTTAACAGCATGTGCAAATTTTCCACTAAAATGTAAATTATTAACAAGTCAGAGTTTTCATTTGTTTTATCTCCTGATGTGAGATCTAAATAAGTATGGAGAACACTTAAAATTCTTACCATTTCTCTGCTTTCTGAGAAATAAATCTCATGCATCCTGCACAATATATTTTCTTATGTATAACATGCTTCAATGTAATGGAAAATAAACTAATTTGAGAGGGAAAGCTATGTTTCCTGGAGACTTAGTTGTGTAAGTAAAGAGTATTAACCCAAAGGAGAATCTGATCATGCTTTCTTCATCCTCCTCCTCCTCAAAAAGCATCGTTTAAGTCTTCATCATTACCTAGTTTGACACTAGCCATGGTCTTGATTTCTAAGGCATAAGCGACTCTGGAAAGCAGATTACAGAAACTCCGTTGTAGTGTCATCGACATTTACACGCATCGATGAAAGAGCACGCAATGTCAGGGCGGCTGAAGGGAGTGTGACTGGGTAGTTAGTTATCTTTTGAGCTATTATAACAACTACCACCACCACCACCACCACCACCATTTAAATGGTGCTTATGTGCCAGTAGTGTTTGACATAAATTCTATTTTAGGGAGTAAGAATCCATTTTACAGATGAGAAAACTGAGGCTCAGCGATGTTAAGGAAGTTGGGAATGTCACAGGTAGGAAGTGACAGGGCCGAAGTGTTGAACCTGGGCAAGCTCTCAACACCATGTATCAGAATGAGGGGGAGGGAAGGTGGACTAATGACAGATACACAGGCAGGGATGCATATCCAGAACTTGTATAGCATAGGGAAGTTCCCGAAGCACTGAGAGAAGGATTGGATAATGAACGGATGGGCTGACACTGAAAAGAAAGAGAAAATACTGGAACAATTAGGAGATAGTTGGATGAAGAAGTGAGACTTAGAAAGGGAGTGTTAGAACTCAGTCCGGAGAGCAGTTGGCAGTCTCATTGGGGCCCAGTGAAAATGATGGACTAGTTAACGGTACAAAGAGTAAAAAGAAAGTTCACCAATAATGTTAAACTAAGCTGGGGCTAACACACTCCTGTGGAGGGAGAGAGGCAAGAAGCCTGCACATTCCCAGTGGGCCAAGGCCAAAGCCTAAACTATGACCACAACTATGTGAATGAAAAGGAAGAGGGTGGATTCAGGAAATGTTGGCCAAAAAAAAAAAGTGGCAACGGTTGGTAACAGACTGGATGTGGGGAGAGAGAAAGACAGTGGTGAGACAAAAATAACTCTGGGGTTCCTGGTTGGGAGGTCCAAGAGAGGGTGGTATTTCCCACTGAAAAGGAAAACTGGACAGATAGGGAAGATGAGTAGCTTGTGCCATGCTGTTTAACTTGCCAATGCTAATGTCAGTAAGTTCTGAGGTCTCTTGTGGGAAGAGTGCTATGTGGTCCTAAAGCCTGGCTGGTTTCACTGGTGAATACCTCGACCTTTTTAATAGAGGTCAGTGGTCTGGTAGCTGGACTATCAAGAGAGAGCTGCCAGGTGTGTAGGAAGCCGGTGGGGGAGGCGTGGGTGTTGGGTTGCGAAAGCAGAGTGTGCGCACGAGGAATGCCAGGAAAACGATCCAGAAGCCGAGGGGCAGGACTGTGACAGAGGTGGAGGCAAATTCAATGTGGTTTCTTCTAGTGCGGAGCGGAGTGAAATGGCCCAAGAAAATACTCCAGGCTAAGTCATGGCCAACACCTCATACCTTGGCTTTACCTGTTCTAGGAATAACAGCACAAAATTTCTTGATTTAAACGGAGGCAGAGAAAGTTGCATTTTTAAAAAATCAGGATGTATGTATGTATACAAAGTGGTATAGCATCATTCTTTCACTCTCTGGGGTCAAACATTTCTCCAAATGACTCATCCAGCTTTTCCGAGTACTACTTCCAAGTAGCAGAGCTTATCCGTAAAATATCCATGTTAAAGACAATTTCTGCCAGTGCCTCCTCCTAGGCTCACCAATATTTACAAACATGCAGCCTTGCGAACAGAACAGCCTAGCCTGGGCAGCGGTGAACAGTGACCTCCTTAATGCACAGCCCTGGGAAAGGAGGGTATTATTTCAGCTGGGAGAGAAGCAGAGCCCTGGGATGAGACTGATTGATTCAGACCAGATGGGTGGCCACACATAGGTGTGACAAAAATAGAAACACATTGCAGACATTCCAGGCACTGTCCTCCCATGGCCAGGAGGTGGGCTGCCTGCGCTCTCCCTTATCTACCTCCTAATGTGCTCTCCAATCAAAGAATGTTAATGATACGAACTCTTCTCCTTCATGTTAGCAGCCTGGTCACATGGCATCAGACTTGCAGTTCCATTTAAAAAAAATAACACGACCATTGTGTCCAGGTTTCCCTATAAATAAAGCCAAAACAAAGCAGTTCATCTACTGCCTAAGTACATTATTATTTGAATTTCCTCTTCCACATGAAAACTAGCATGCCAGAAACTTTCTCTGACTGTTACCTCTCAGGAAAGAAGAGTATTTTTATAAATGACACCATTGTTGAAATCATTGATTAGAGCTTAATTCATAAGGCCCCAAAGAGTACCATATAATAACTGAGGGTTCTAACTCAGGTATAGGGACTTTAACCATAATTTCCTGAGGCCCAAGACTCTATTAGAAAAAGGTGGGACGTTACATTAAATAATCATAACTGTCCATTTCTTTTGAGTCACCATTTGATGTTCAAGATTTCTCTTGGACTATTTTGATTCTCATTTCCATTAATTTTGAATTTATAAGCTAAGGTAAGGAATATCTTGATAATATTGGGAAAAAGAAACACAACATTCTTATTTATTACAAGAATTACTTTCTTACTTGAAAGGAAACTCAACAAGCATGGGAAATTTTCTATCATTCAAAACTGAAGTGCAGAAACTATGCACACATTTGAATATTTATCAAAATTAAAGGAAACTCCCAAAGCTTTTTGTACAATAATGTAAAACCTAGAGAAACCTAGGGTGAGCATTAATAACAGCCCAGTGGCATTTAAACAAGTATGGGAGAGGCTTTGTCATAATAAGAGAACAGTTTTTCTCACCCTCTACCTCAAATGTCCTGCCCTGTTTCGTCCCAGCATGAAGTTAGAGTTTATATGTTCTCACAGAGGCCTGAAACTATTACCTACTTGTTATAAACCTTCTCAGATTTCACTGCTGTGGCTTAATCTATAGGTTCTGATTGACATCCCCGCTGTCTCTCACACTCACTAAGAAGTTCGCATGCACCTACCACCAGAAAGGCACGGCAGATCATTGTTTTCGCTCTGACCTCAACTGGCAACTAAAAATGTAATTCCTCAGATATCATTTTGAACCAATTACATATGGAGGGAAATATTACTTTAGTTTAAAAGCTATAGGTATTGGGTCACTTTTTTATTTCCCTAAACTGTTGGCTCACCGCTGTCATGACACCTCATGGGATTGAGAATCTATGGAAGAATTTTTTTTTTTTATAAAAGTAGTTCTTCTTCTTCTTCTTTTTTTTTTTTTGTATGTGTCATAACAATTCCTAGAAGTAATGTCCTGGTGATAGACAGCTCTTGAATTTACCCTGTCAGAAGGCCGCCTCCTTAAAAAAAAAAAAAAAAAAAAAGATTCCTGTGCAGGTGGAGATTAGCATATGAAAAATGCTTTTAATTTTGTCCATTCTTGGACTTACCTATCTGTCAAACCCACACATGTGACTGCAGTTGGGTTCAACTTATCTCTACCTTACCACCTCAGTGGCAGGTTTTAAATAGTCCATGTGTTGGTTACTTCTAAGCTGAGTTCACTTAACTCCTTTTCTCAAAACAAACCCTATAAAATGCAGAGTCCAAACTGCTGCTTCAGTTTCTGAGTATCAGAAATAAACATGATCATGTCCACGAGTCTGTGAAATGACTTCCTTCTGCCATAAGGAAATAAAACAGCCAGTGCAAACCACCCCTTGACGGCTACTACACAAGATCCCTGCGGTTCTTGCAATGTGGAACTTCGTTTACGTATCGCTTCTCTGTAGTAATAATGCACATTGACTATTTTTATATTGTTCATCTTTTGTCTCTCAAAAGCAAACTTGCCCAATTTTGCAGTTCTCATCTGCACCATTTGATTTGTGCAAACCACAGTTCCAACGGCTTCACAGAATTAAGTGACATGAGATGGCCCAACGTGTGGCTGTGGATCTCTCCTGGCTTCATGCTTCACTAAATGACAGGATTCCCACAGGCCTGTCCTGACGCGGGCCTCAAGGAGTTAACAGGGGCTGACTCTCAAAATAGACCTGCAGCCCAGCACACCTACTCACTTATCAAGAATGAGCAGCGAATAGGTGCGTGCAAATTCCGTCTCTATGAAAGGCCACTGAGGTTAGGGTAGAAAGGTAGAACGCTCTCTCTCACCATTCACGCTGGAGGAAGATCAAGAACACCGGGCACCTTGCCCTCTTCAAAGGCACTGAGCTGAGGGTAGCACCTGAAACAACTTTCCCCACCACCTACAGCCCCGAGACTGGAACAGGAAGAAACTTCTCATGGGAAAATAAACTAGCTCAGTCTTCTCTCAATTAGCTTACTTCTCTATATTTTACTAGTTTTATTGTTTTACTGCATTCCTGGGTAGTCAGCTGTCACAACTCAGACGATGCTCCCAAAACGATTTCATGTATCGAAAACCAAAATTTTTCACTATGTACATCAGATGTCTTAGTGCATGGGCAGACTCCAGCGGGTCGGTGTTTCATGTACTACCTACTCATTTCACACTGTCTTTCCACAATCAAAACTCTTCTGTTTTGGACAGTAAGAGGTGAGCGGACAATAGCCAAATGCAACTTTTAAACTTTATCTACTCTAGTCATTTAAAAACGTTCACCAGGCAATGAAACAAAATTTATATAGTATCTCCTATCTGGGGTAAATATTGGTCTTCATAATAAACTGTCTGGTCGATGTATGAAACCTGTTCACCCTCCGATTGATGTTTTACTGGCCATAAGAGCAAAACCCTACTCTATTTTAAATTTAACTCTATGAAAATGGGCAGCACCCAAGAAAATGCTAGCGCAATTCCAGATAAAATATACTGTTGTGAGGCTGAAAAGTGCATGCAAAGCAAGCTGCATTATTAGAATGTTTAAATATTAATTATACCGCTGTGTAGTAAAGATGATCAAGTATAACTGTCAACTAATTTTCTAAAAGCTGCAACATTTACTTTCATCTAAACTTCCTTTGTTAAACTAAAACTAAAAGCCCAGCAAGTTTAGTCTACTTGAGTGTGTTTATTTTTATTGGTTTCTGCATAATTTTTTTCTACCATAAACCAACTTTAACCCCTTTTCTGTAATCTCTGCCAGTATAACTCCAATAGCACATCATAAAATTCCTATAATTCTTCAAAGCCACGGAGTTGGAAAGGAAAGGCTTGGGCATTTTGTAACAAACGCCAGCTACAAGCTTCAGCCAATTATATTTAACTCTTACGAACCTTCTTTTTGTGCGCATGTGGGTGGACTGAGAGGTTTGTGCGGTGTGGTCACTTTCATTTCCATTCTTCAGTTGCTTTGGAGTTGGGAGCCAGTTCCATTTTGTGAAGAACACTGGGGCGGAGGTAGACCCCAGCTCTAATAGCTGGGGCATCGAGGCTGGCAGATGGGGAGACAGCTGTACAGAGCCACGTACAATCCCAGCCTTCTTACCTCGTGCAGGAGCCTCTGCTGATGGCGCGGAGGCGGCCTGAGAAGTGCGCGCTGAAATGAACTCTGGCTGTGGAGGTGTCCGGCCGAATCACTGCCACTCCCCCTCGGTCCCCTTCCTAGCCTCTCCTGCTCTCTGAGGTTCTAAAACAGCTACTGCGAATCAGCTAGGAGACTCACTTGGAGATTCTTAAGAAGAGACAAAGGAAGAGCATGTGTGTGGGGAGAGGCGCTCGGGTTTCATTCCGTCACCCATGGATGCCCTGCCAGGGTTTCCCACCTGAGACAGATTGCGACGCATGTTCGGCTCACTCATGCACGAGAAGCAATACACAAGTTCGGTGTAGAGCCACTTTAAAAGCTCATCGGGTGCACACTTTACTTGTACAAAATACCTTATTCATGACGGAGCAGTGAGGGCCTAGGTAATTACTTGAATCAAGGTGGCCTCAGAAGTGTTTAAATCTACAAGGACACTTAGATCATGAATAATGCAAAATAATTTGCATCTAAATTTTTTAAGTGTTCTTTATTCAAAAACTAAAATGCAGTACCGGATTAAAGTTTGATGAGTGAAAGCTGAGCACTTCGTACCCACTGTGAAATGTCTCCTATATGTGGAAATTATTTCAGACAGTGGTGAAGGGACAGAAGAGGTTTTTCTTGATTTTTTTGTTTGTTTGTTTTAAATATAAATTGTGATTAAATCACACTTTGTTTAAACCTAACTGGCTTAAGGTTTTTGTGATGGCTACTATCAAGGTAGTTCCCAAGTTTGCCTATTTATCAAATACAAGTCTCAATTTCAATCCAGCCCTTAGGAAACACAATGAAAACACTTATTTTCTTAGACCAAGTAATTTGCCAAACAAAATAACATTTGTATTTAATGCGAATGCAATGCAACTTCCTTATTCTCTCACCTACAATTTTTTATGGGAATTCTTCTTTTGGAATCACTAGACACAAAATATCTCTGTTCTCACAAAAACTTGGGATACCTTATTTCATTTCCTGGTTATTAAATTTATACTGTTGGGTAAATATAGATTATTGAATATGTCACTGATAAATGTTCAGTGAACAGCTAAGCAGTATCAATATGTTAACCTGTACTTTTTTAGGGACACAAGATTGAAAAGCTGAAAATCACTTAAGCACACAAAGGCAACTTAGTTACAATAGCTTATCAAAATGCTTATTCCCTAAAACAAATTTTCTTCACCTAGTTTCCTAAAGTTGAACATTTTGAACATATGTCAAAGGAGAGCTATAGTAAGGTTGAATTTTGACACTTTTAATTTATAAATTATTTTTGTCAAAGGGAAGTAAATTATAATTTAAAAAATAATTTTTACTTTTATTTTGATAAATTTCTACAACTAATTGTCACTTGGGCTGCATAACGTGTCCTAGAAATTCACCGTATTTGCATTTTATTTAATTTTGTGAACATCTGAGAAACCACAATTGAAGAAACTTCCATTGTTTCTTGGATTCTTTTGCCATGTGGTAGGGAACTCTCCTGGCCCTTCTTTTCTACCTGAGATAAAAGTAAAGTTCAATTAGAAAATAGGCCTTTCTTGTCTGGTTCACAGGCATCCTTCACGGCTGTGTGGATTCAGACAGCTGAAATGCAGGTAGCAAAGGCACTAGAAGTCCTACCAGGCTAGCAGTAGGCCTGACCTTCCAAGTTAATTTTCAAGGTAGGCCGCTCTGCAATCGCAGCATCTAAACTTTAAAGGCCCTTGCAAAGGAAAATTATTTTCCTGCTCTAGCCCTTATAAAGTATAAAGACTCCCCATTTATTGCATGCTCCAAAGCAGCCCTCTGCTTTATTGGAATTTTAGATGAGTGTGTTTGCCACGCTCTCGGTGAGTGGGTACGCTTTTTTTTTGAACAATGAAAACATTTTTAAACTCATTGAACAAAGATTTCCCCAGCAACAGACCCCCTGCTCAGCAGGTCACCTATCTTTGCGACAGTTTTTCTTTTCCCACGCTAACCCCAGGGCTCATTTGCATAAGGGCTCCGTTGTGACAATTAGTTTCAGGTGAGCTGATTTCTATGCCGCGAGCCCAAGACGATGCACAAGCCCTGGGCCCCCCTGATCCTGGTCCTAATTGCGACTGACTGGCACCAGACACAATCATCTTCTTGATTCAGCAAATTGTCCTGCTAGTAGCTTGTTGTGACCCCGCAAAGCACAAATCATATCATGTCAGTCCAGCTTAGTAAACAACAAATAAAATACACTCTGAATGAACTTAATAATGTCTTTTTCATATTTTAGGCACATTTGACTCAATGAACGCAAATGAAAGCAACAGTCTAACTTTTTGTCGTTGTTGGGGATGGTATTGTGGCTCCCCATAAAACTTTTTAGGAAACGGGACTGCCCCCACATCTCAATTCCATGGCTCCAGAGCCCTCTCACCTGGGAGACAGTCCCCAGGTAAAATAACTGGCTGCTTTCAAATTTCTCGTAGCTTTGTTGTTGTGGAAATAAGTAACGTGCTCTCTCATCATCTCTGAAGCTACAGGGTACATCAATATGCACATTAGCAGAGTTCCCTGTAGTCCCTCCTAGACAGGAAAGCATTCGGAGCCAATGAGATTTCACATCTCTGCATAGCAACCTAAGTTAAGGAAGAACTTCTTTAATTCTAGGAAGCAAGAGGGGGAAAAGATGGGTGACTTAGCATTTAAAGAATGTTTAGGGACAACTGTTTCTGAAATATTACCTGCCCCCACATTCTGTCTGCAATCCTGAACTTCAGTTTCTTTGCAATGTCTTGAAGATTCCTTCTTCCCTGATGGTAGGGATTCTGCCTGCCACGCTGTCCTCTTACTTAGTTACCTGCCTGTCATCTCTAGTTTCTCTACATGCTAAAGTTTAAAAAAATAAAAAAAGAACAAGTGCAGTAAATGCTCCAAGAGCCATTTGGCAATTTTTCCTCGTCCCTGTAAAATAAGTATTGTCATTCCCATGGCATTTTTCTTTCCTTCAGGTGGTTGTACATAAGCATTCGTTTTCATGATACGAAAGACATATCCATTCATATCCTGTCTAGAACTAAAAAAGTTTTCAGACACATAGTTACTTTTGAGAATTTATTTCAATCTGGTGTCTAACAAATTTAGGATTGCTTGTTTGTATGGCAACACATTGATTTTGCTTTTTCCTTCAGGCATTTAAATATTTGAAGTGAAGATCTTGGAAGGGGTCAGGGATAATGGAAGGAAACAGGAGAGAAGGATGAGGAAAGAAGGAAGGAAAAAGCGATTAGATCCAATTGAGCATTGAAGAGAATTGCGTTAGGTTCTTAACTTTTGCATTTATGGCAGAGGGATTGTCTATCCTTTCTGATAAACGAATCCTCTGCAGGGCCCTTCCCTCCTCTGTCCCTGGTCACACAGCTACTCCTGGGGGGCAAGGAGTGACGGGAAGGGCAGATTACCAATTTCCTCCTTCTCCTTATGCCTGTTATGATTGTTCACCCTGTTTTCACAGTGACACAGAAATAGTATTGCCAAGGCTTTACATTAAGTCAGTTAAAGAGGGAGACTAGAAATAGCTGGGGGAGCCCATGGAGGACACATTTAGACCATCCAGAGCAGGCAAGTATTCTAATCCAAATAAATGAGTATACAGTATCAAGGTAAAGAGCTGTCTGTGGAAGGAGCTACACAATTTGATTTCTAAAATACAATCTACAAAAACACCTTTGATATGCAAAATCTGTAAACCAAACCAAACTAAAAACTGAAGAGGTCTTTCGTATAAGAAATGCAAATTACTATCTAGAGTTACGTTTTGCCATAGATGTTTGGATATGATTCTCGCTTTACATGAATTATGAATTTACTGGAGGAACAGTTTCAAAAAATGCTGATGGCCTCTCGCCCCTTTCTCCCACTCCCTGCAGTGCTTGGATCCTGCAGACACAGAGAGAAGCATCAGGGTCACCTCACCTTTCAGGAAACTTGAAAAAGTTAAAAATTGCTCCTTCTTGTACGTCTCATTCCTACTTTCAATGCTTTTAGTTCCATAACTCTGATTCACTGTTTTTTCTCCTTCCCATTTCCCACTTTCTCCTTGTTCACTGTTTTTTTGCAGCTTTTCTCTCTCCCCCTCTCTCTTTGGTTCCTTGTGAATGGCTTCCTCTGCTGCGTCAGCGCCGTTGTGGTGGTCCAAGTCATGTCTTTCCTGACTCATTTCCTTTCCACCTCCACCTACCATGGTTCTCACCTCATTCTACTTTCCACACATGCCTTCTTTCCCTTTTATATCACTTCTCTTCCTGCCTCTTAAAATCCAAAGATTTCTTTTACTAATTTCTTGCATTTGTTATTGAGGTAAAATTAGTCTATAGCATTATATGCATTTCAGGCGTACAACCTAGTAAGTCATCTTTGTACACACTACTAATTGATCACCCCAATACATCTAATCACCTTTTGTGACCATACAAATGACCCCTTCACCTATTCCGTCCAACCCCCAAGCCTCTTCCTCTCTGGCAACCACTGATGTGTTCCCTGTATCTATGGGTTCTGGTTTGCTTTGTTTATTTGTTTTGGTTTTTTTGGATTCCACATATAAGTGAAACCATATGGTATTTGTCTTTCTCTGTCTGACTTATTTCACTCAGCAAAATATTCACTAGGCCCATCCATGGTGTCCCAAGTCGCAAGGTTTCCTTCTTTTTATGGCTAAGTAATACTCCGTTGTGTGTGAGTGTGTGTGTGTGTGTGTACATATTAATAAGAGCTGGAAACAATGTAAATGTACACACACACACACACACACACACACACATCACATCTTTATCCATTCACTAATCAGTGAACATTTAGGTTGTTTCTAGCTCTTTCTAATTTCTATTCTTTCCTTATAACCATGTTAATTGCCTTGCTTGTAATCCAAAGTTGTTGATCCTGCCTTCCCAGAGATTGGCGATTAATATTTGTTTTCCTTTTTAGCTTCTAAATTCCCGAAGACATTCCTTCCTATGTTTCCGTATTCACCACCTTCCCCTCTCCTGCAGTCGGCTCAGATTTCGGGCCTGGAGGCTCTTCTCCCTCACTTCCTACTTGTTGCTTCCTCTGCAGTACTTCCCACTTCTGTCCCACCTCTGGGAGACAGGTGTCACTTCTCACAGTACCACACAGTATTCTCATCTTTTATTTCTCCTTATATTTCTTCTCAGCTCTCTCTAATCTCTTTTTTCAATACTTCTTTTACTTTGTTACTTTACAGTTTAACTCTCCCCTAATCTTATTTTTCCATAAACATTGGTCTGCCTAGTTTATAATTTTTTGGCCCCTTATCCATCTATATCATTATTTTATTGTAAAACTTGCATCTTAACTTGTTCCCTGTGCTATCCATGAATTGTTGTTTTTTAAATATTTTTTTCTTTATTGGTTTTAGAGAGAGAGGGAGACAGAGAGATAAAAACATCGATGAGAGAGAACATCGATGAGAGAGAACATCGATTGGCCGCCTCCTGCACGCCCCCTCCCTGGGAATCTGGCCCACAACCTGGGCATGTGCCCTGACTGGGAATCAAACTGGCGACCTCTTGGTGCATGGGTCGATGCTCAACCACTGAGCCACACTGGCTGGGCTTTTTTTTTTTTTTTTTTGCATTTATCTTTAGATAGAGCAGGAAGGAGAGACAGAGGAAGAGAGAGAAACATCCATGTGAGAGAGACACATCGAGTGGCTGCCACCCACACAACCCCAACCAGGGCCGGGGACAAACTGCAACCAAGGTACATGCCCTTAGCGGGAACCGAACCCAGGCCTCTCCGGTCCACGGGCTGATGCTCTAACTGCTGAGCCAAACTGGCCAGGGCCAGTTTTTATACATGTATTAGCTTCCCTTAATAAAAATCCAGCATTGACTTAAGAAGAGCTACAAAAAAAAATTCATCATCCAACTTAAAAAACATTGAGACAATTTGCCCATTCATAAGAAAAAAAGTCATTGTTTAGGTAAGATGTCTGTCTACCTACCTACCTACTTGCCTGCCTCCTACGACTCTGGAAACCTAAGTATGCCATAGAAGGCACCTATCTAAAACCAGAGGCTGCAGTTTTGATTCCTGGCTCCTCCATGTATTAAGTCATCGGGCCAGCTTTCTAATAGTTTAACAATTTTTCTGAATCTCAGATTCCTTGTTTAATACCTCTCTGTTTATCTCCTAGAATTGTTATGAAGATCAAATAAGATATTTCTGTCAAAGCACTTTGTACAATATTAAACACTCTATACCCATTCGTTACAAGTGTTGCTCTTTGTGTTCACACTGAACCTATCTGAAAAAGGGGTTGATAAAAGAGTGGTTTTCTAAATCAATGTAATTTCTTTAATTTTGAAGAAGAGCAAGTAGCTCCTAGGCCAACATAATTCATTGGCAATCATATGATCAGAAAAAAATTTAGGAACCACAATATTTAAAGAGAAGATTAGAGATGTTAGTTAAGTGGGAGATGTGAAAATATGCTGTGTTAACTGAAGGGGCCTACATTATTTGCTTTGGGTTTTAAAGAGTTAATTTGGGGATAATTTATAAAATACTTGCAGAGTTTGCTGGGTAGACAACAGTCAAACCTTTCCTGTGACTACCCTCAAAGCAACCTTTTCTCAGCTACACCTGCCTCCCCCATCAGATTTCAAAGTAAGTGTGCGTTCCAAATAGGACTGTTTATTTGATCAAAATATCTCCAACTTTATGTGATGCTTATTTTATAGACAGATGTTTTAGCATTCTGCTGTGTATGTTGACATCACTTGGACAGAAGCAGGGTCACACACTCAAAGGTCTCCACACGCTCAGCAGGTGAAGCAGGTGGCTGATCCCTCTCATGGGGTATCCAGAGTATTTCCCTCAGTCTTTCCACGTGGCCACGTGTGCCAGAGATGTCAGATCTTCCGAGTTCTCCAGAGGAGCTGGAGATCTAGATTTCTGAGGGAAACTGCTCAGTTTTTCAATATTGGCAATGAATTCAAATGTGTTTAAAATACTTCATGAGCCAAACCAAACACATCTGTCAGACACCAGTTTGCAATCTCTGTCCAATCCCTACATTTTACAGCTAAGGACACGAGGCCCAGAGAGGTGAAGGGATATGCCACGGCCATGCTGAGGCTGGATGGCAGGGCTGGGGGCACCAGAGGTCCAAGTCTTCGGAACCGAGTCCAGCCCTTTTCCATGATCCCAGGTCGCGATCCCAGAGCTCCACAGGCCAGCTGGTTTGCTGGAACGCAAACTGGTAGAAGACATGTGGCTCAACCAGAAAAGGCTCCTTCTGGACTTCTCCCACCCAACATTCTCCCTGACGGCCACAGCCTCTGCTCGTGAAGCTACATGTGGAGAAGGTAGATGCTGACAAGGGGCCAGGAGCCCAGGGCCTTTCACTCTGTCCCGGAGACTCTCCTGTCCTCCACGGACTCCTACCAGCGACTCTTCCTTCTCACCACCCTCTCCACGCCAACACGGGCTTGCTCACCTTTGGAACGGGACTGGGGTAGGGACCCACTAACTGCCAAGTGCATGTCAATACCAGGTGAAACCTGCTCTGAGCGTTCTGCCCAGCCTGCACGGGAGTTACAGAAACACCTCACCTAAAAAAGCAGCTGTCCAATCTTCCTACAAGACACAGAAGCAGTAACACCGAAGAGTCCTGGCTTCAGAACGTGTGGCTCCATGCAGGTCACCACATAAGCACCCCGGACTCTCCGGTTCCAGCCACGTCACTCCGGGTGTTCACAACGACTGAAACCTGACGCTTCTGAGCAGAGCATCTTTTACCGGAAAATAAGACATCATCTCACACTGGATGTGGGGAGAAAACGATCAACAACCACAACCAAGGAATGAACATTCAAGACAGGATCCTGTCCCTGATCTGGAGTCGGAAGATCGGGGTTCAAATCCTAGTTCCGCCAGCTCTGTTTCCGTTTCTACCCGACAAGGGAGGAGGCCTATAAGGAGAACAGTTCAATTCTGTTTTCTTCCAAAGTCCTGAAAATATAGGAATGCTCTCTGGGGAAAGTATTTTGAGTTATTAAATACCAGTCAGATTATACAATAATTTTTAAATAGCAAAGGATGTATAGATAAGTAATAATTTATATTATCATCTAATTCCAAATATTTGAAAATCGAGTGGGGGCATTTTCAGAACCAGAAGATCTGCTAGAATTTTAAAAAATAAATTTGGACTACGTGGGTATGTATTCTCACTTACCTAAGTCAGTATTTGGATGAAAAGAAAAGAATTTTAATACTCAGGGAACCAATCAGCTGGATATTCCTTTAAGAAAACTGTTCCAAGAAACCATAAAATCAACTAACACTGCCTTCTCTCTTCTTTTCCTTTTCTTCTTAGCTTACAAAAGTAAAAGGAATCAATAATTTAACCCTCGCAAAGAGGGAAAAATATTTTTGAGTCAGTGTTATTTTTCGAAACCTCTGAGTTTCTTACCCTTTAATTTGTCTCATACCCTCACTGACATATATCTTTACCTTATACTGTAAGTGGCCCTTCAGATGAACCTAGAAATCTGATTATGAAGTTTGAGGTACCCAGACCCCACCTGAGTTTACAAAACTTTAATAGTTGGTTCAAAAGGACACTTGAAAAAGAACAACACATAACCAAGCATTTTAAAAAAACAAAACTTTGCTCGAAAAGATCCCTTTATTGTATTTATACCTCACCTCTTACTAACCCTTTCATGTTGATCATAAAAATGTAGGTTTTTACCTTTTTTTTTTTTTTTGGTCTACATTAAAAATAGTCTTGCCCCGGCAGGCTGCTCTATGGTTAGAGCGTCGGCTCAAGGACTGAAGAGTAGAAGATTCGATTCCTGGTCAAGGGCACGTACCTCAGTTGCAGGTTCGATCCCCGACCCCAGCCGGGGTTGTGTGGGAGGCAACAATCGATGTGTCTCTGTCACATCAATGTTTCTCTTTCTCTCTCTCTTCCTCCCACTTTATCTAAAAATCAATGAAAAAATATCATCGGTGAGGATTAAAAAACCAAAGTCTTTCTTTCTTTCATGAGAAAGAAAATGTCAAAATACTAAAATAGTTTTTGAAATAAAGAATACAATGTGTTTTTCTCAACTGCACTTTTTTGCAAAATAAGAGAATGGTTATTCAAGTGGAACTTGGCCATTAATTTTATCCGCTCCTTATTTCCATGTGGATTCTTTTAAAAACTAGAACTACCTTGATCATGGTTTGATTACAAATCCCGAAAACAATTATGGAAATGATCTTTAATATAATAATATATTTTACTGACTGTCTCAGCTTTTTCATTCCAACAACTGAAACAGAGACAATTCTTTGCATGTTGAAATGTGTAATTATCGTGTATCCAAAAGGGAGGGTGTAATTTTCACATCTGATTACAAGGGAAGGGTGTAAGTGAAGCTGCCTGGGTAAACTTATACTTGTTTACAAAGAGCAATACCTTTGATATTAAAAACTCAAAACATGCAAAACACTGAGAAAAATCAAGATTAGCATGCACAAAACTAAACAAAAACTTAAGTATTTTTCTTGGCCCTGCTACAAAAATAAAGTCAGTTCTTCTGAACTTGTGTTAGTTGACTCATTTCTGATGATTTTAAGACTCAAACTATTAAACTATACTATTAAAAGGTTGAGAAACTCAAGCACTGAATTTAATTTAAAAGAAAACTTCAAATTCTCATTATGCCCATAGACCTACGTGGTCAGCTTAAACAAGAGAATGACTTTCATCTCAATAGAACACACTTTCCTAAATACAATCATTGCTTTCGAGATAAGGTGTTTTTGATGTTTTTATATCCCTAGATTATCTTTTTTTTTTACGTCTGATTTACCTTTGATAAAATCAACTTATGCTCATGTGCACTTACAGTATGGACATATAGGAAGGAATAATATGAAGTGGTACCTATCACTTAGCAAGAAAATTAAAGACAGATACAAGACTACTCAACAGGTAGAAAAAGAAAAACTGCCTTAACAGCCAACATTTATTAGGAATGATTTTGCATGATATATAATCATGATTGGTAAGTAATTGTGGTAGATCGACGGTCCGGCTGCTGTGACTCAGTGGTTGAGTGTTGACCCATGCACTAGGAAGTTGCCAGTCTGATTCCCATTCAGGCACCTACCCAGGTTGTGGGTCAAATCCCCAGTGAGGGGCATGCAGGAGGTGGCTAATCGATGTTCTCTCTCATCAATGTTTCTATCTCTCTCTCCCTCTCCTATTAAAATCAATAAAGAAAAAAATAAAAAAAGATTGATGTTGAATATTAAGCATACTTAATATTCCTGTTGAATCTCAAAAACCAAGCAAGAAAAGAAAATAAAGAGAAGGGGGAAAATGAACTTAGTTATCTTTTTAGCTTTGTAATTACATAGAAGGAATTGGATTTGTTAGAATGCTATTAAGTTATGTTAGGTTTTCAAATGCAATACTAATGGCAAGGCTGATTTTTGGTATACTTTAGAAATTAGGGGTGGTTTTTTTTGTAATTTGCCAAATCAAACTTGACAAGCAAGAAGTTTAAAAAAAAAATAAAAGCTACCAAATGATTAAGATTTAAGCATAACTGCAACTGAATTTATTAAAAATTATTCTGTTAAAAAGGAACTAGGCCCTAGTCAGTGTGCTCAGTTGGGTGGAGCATCGTCCTGTACACCAAAAGGTTTCAGGTTCTGATTCCCAGGGCTCTGTGGAGGCAACTGATCCATGTTTCTCTCTCCCCCTTCCTCTCGCTCTCAGATCAATTAAAATGAAAAGAACTAGGCTCCTCATTCCTCAATTGACATAGCCTAAAGCATTTTAGTGATAGTCAGAGCTTAACTTTTATAAGATCTTAGCTTTTTCCCCCTTTATATAGGATTTCACTGAGTCTTGCATTCTGCTTTCCATTAAAGCAAAAAGCAAAACACCTGACATAAATCTCCTTCCTCTTCTAGTTCAGTGGGCGTGCCTAACCCCTGGCCTGAGTACATGGGTGGGAGATGACCTGGGTGTGTCTGGATGGGGAGGAGGTTGGGGGAACTGCTGTTTCTAGGTAGTTCGGAGGTATCCACCACGGCACACCCGTTTCCACAGCACACCAATCAATGCTTAGGGCAAAGCACATTTCTCACTGTGTTGTTAGAGTACATTTGCTTATATTTTGCACAATTTTAATTTAACCATATTGATCAAACTGAACACTCAATAAGACCCTAGGCACCTTAGGCTTATTAAAATTAGTCAACATGAAGCAAGTAAGCAAGGAAATAATGGAAACTGTTTGGAGATTTAAATACAGTGGAACCCACTTAAATAAATACCTGTTAATGAAATAAATCTATTAAATGAATTTATTTTCTCTGAACCAAATCAAAATACATAGAGCAATACTCAAGGGGACCTTTAAATAAATACTGCTCAAATGAATAAGCATCTTAAATGGACATGCTTCTCCTGAAAGGCAAATCGTATTTTCATGTTCTCTAAGGTTAATTAAAGCAAAAAGTCCACGTTGATTTTTTTTTTTTTGGATGCATTGTCATTCTTTGGAATTAAGCAGGAAAAAGTTGCTTAAATAACAATATTTTAATAATATAAATATTATTTTCCTGAAGGGTAATTGCCTGTGGGTCAGTGTGTGTGTGTGTGTGTGTGTGTGTGTGTGTGCGCGCGGGCGCGCGTGCGCACGTGCCATGGGAACTGGGCCCGTGGGGGACAAACCTTTGAATCTCACAGAGACATGTACTATCAACTTTCAACCTATCACTTATTTGCCTCTTTGGGAAGTTCTGTTATGTCTCAAACATGGCTGAAAGGCGTGATTCAACTCCTTTAACTCTAAGAATCAACTCCTTTAACTCTAAGGATGATTTACAACAAGAGTTTGTTGGCACATTCAGGGTGCTCAAAATAATGTTTTCTTTTTAAAAAAGACATACCTACTTTTTTTGTGTGGCTAAAAAACACACAGCATGCCACCTACCCTATGAACACACGTTCCGGTATGCAGTGCGGTCCCGTTCGCTATACGCGCATGGTACAGCTGACTCCAGAACTCACACAAATGCTTTCCAACGTGAAGTTCATGCCGGACCACATCTTTAACTGATCAGGCCTCCCCTTTTCTCACAGGGGTTGACCTACGGTGGTATGTTATTATAATAAAAGCAAAAATGCAACACACATTGAAGTCTTAAAGCGGTAATATCTTTTAAAATACAGTGGGCACACAATTTGCAAAGATGCTTTTCAGACCCCCTTTATCTAGCATTGCTTTAGTGGGCCTTGTTTATTCATTCTTTTTTCCCCTGGCCTAGTCAAAGACATTAGCTCTTTCCCCTAAGCAAAAACGCTCCTATCATGAATCAGGCAACTAGTAGGAGACTGCTGGCCAGGTTTCACCCCACTAAAATTCTAATCTATACTTTGTCTTTTAGAATTAAAGAGAAAATGCGTATCAGCAGAATCTCCTCTCCACTTTATTTCATTTATAAATTACAAGAATGATGCTATTATATATTATTAATTTCTGCTGTTCTCCAACTCTGCTGCAGCAGTGAGCTGCGGATGTTGGAACGGTGTAATTATGTTCTAGTAGGGTAGCCATCCGTTTCCTTTCAAAAATTTACAGGATTCTTAATCACGCTGCTCATTTGGGTGCGCAGCAGCGAGGATGGCGGAACACAAACAGGGCACGTTCGTTTACATAGGAACACCTGCTTAGCATGATAGCAGATGTCAGTCAGTGAGCAGAACACAAAAGGAAAAAAAATACCAACAACAGCAAACTCGCACCCTTTTGATTTGGTGCAAGATCTTTCTTTGCAGGAGCGTGGGCAACAGTGGACATTCCTTCTAAAACACCAGCAAAGTCTCTGAAATTCCCAAGTGGTATTTGTGGCTAACATGTCAGAGAGAAAGAGGGTTTTGTGCTCTTGTGTTCTGGTATGGACTCTGACTCTAGTCTTTGGAGGAATTACTACACCTACCCTGCCTCAGCTTCCTGATCAGTAAGGGGTTGGATAGCCTAAATGAAAACGCAGTTCCCCAAAGCATATCACTGTTGGAAGTGATGTCAGAGTAAGAGTGTGGCTCTCACCAGACCCCACTGCTGTCCCTTAGCAGCTGTGTGACATCAGTCAAGTTATTTAACCTTGCTATAAGTCAGTTTCCTGATTTGTAACATCTACTGAGAAATTTAAATGAGATAATGTATACAAAGTACCTGCCACATAGTGAGAATATATTAAATGGCGGCTATATTATTATTACTGTCATCATCATTATCATTACTTTATTTCGATCCTTGCAGAAACGCTCCTACTCAACATGTTATTTATTAAAAGTCTGGAATGACAACCAACTGAAATCTCTCGCAGAGATCATCATAAAAGTGATATTTTTGATGTGTGAAGTTCTGTAAGATTATTATAATGGCACCTATTACTGTTATTTTATAGTTAGAGAGCCTGTCATCATTTCCACTACATTTTCGGGGATTTATATCTGAACCGTAAAAAAGGTTTTCTGGGCTGTACCCTGCCTGCAAAAGGGCCTCAGTGGCCTGAAGTGCTTTCTAGAACTCTGACACAATTAAAACGAGGCCACGGAAAGGAAAAAATTAGAAGTTCGCCGTCCATATGCCCACCCCACCCTTCCAGCTCTTGCACCCTTATTTTAAGGACTTTTCAGACTCTTCTGGTATTTTCCCTTCTCACCCTTTCCTCAAAATGGTTAACATTCAAAATGGAAAACAGCGATCACACACGGGCAATGACTAATTTTCCTACGGAATTTTAGTATTCGGAGTGCGTCTGCTTGTGCAGGACTGTGCGGTAAAGGCTCCCTGAGTATGCATTGACTTGATACCCAATAATGGCTGCTAAGGAGCCGTTATGTAGTGCCGTGTCAATGATCCGTGCGTTGAGGGCTCCCTGAGTACGCATTGACACGATAGACCGGAACGGCTCAGAAGAAGCTGTTATGGTCTATCATGCCAATGATGTGCAGATATTGGCAGGGCCTCTGGCCCTTCCATGGAAATTATGGAGTCTCTGAAGGAGCTGGTGTGGGTGCCATGTGGGCGCCTTCCATGAGCTAACAGCACCCCCATTTCCCCTTCTCCGTGGGTTTACTTCAAAAGAGTCAGATCGGAAAAGTTGTCCAGTAACTTCAGGGGTCCCATGTGACATCACCAAAACAGAAGGGAGTGTTGAAGATATTCTTGCCATTTAATCTTTCGTCTCCTCTCAAAGAAACTGATACTGTTGATATTAAAAGGAGGGACAGAAGTTAAGGTGGGTTTTTTTTTTCATGTTCTTTATTATAACTATCTCTTGTCTGCTTTATGCATTTCATGTTACACATGTGTATGGTCCTGGGGAGACTTGTTGTTGTGCTAGTGATTTCATGAGATTGAAACATTTAATCCATGCAAAGAAAAATACCTTTTTATATGTCCTCAGCAGTTGAATAGGTACTCAGAGCTCAGCATATAGGAAATGGTTCAAAAAGCCTTGGGAAGAGAAGTGTAAGTTCAAGAATAAAGTTTGGATTCACACATGCTTTACCAACTTAAGGCAGTAATTAATTCACTTATGGTATTTACATGCCCCTCCTCAGATACTTATGGAGAACATGGGAATTTTAAATTCACAATTCAGTGCAAAATTTAAAATGATCTTCATTAGAATTTGAAGCTATACTCTAAACTGCTTTATATACTACCAACAGGGAGCCTCATTATGTAGTACTATATTTGGACTACCTTCTTTACATTTTGTAGCTGTAGATTTTGAATGTATTTCTGGTATGCTTAAGTAGAATCAAACAAAGTGTTTTAATCTGATCTATTAACTAACCCATCCATATAGTTGCACGGCAAACAAAGTCAAGAGACCTTAATGCATCTTCTTTTCTGGTATCTTCAAAGGACATGGAAGAAGAGAGATCTGAGAAACCCGAGCACAGAGTGGTGGTGAAGCCTTGCAGAAATGCCAAACTGGTTCATCACTAAAAAGGATGGTGGGAACAAAGAAGCAGTCAGGTTAGGCAGAAGACAACGATCGTGATTCCAAACACGATAGGTACTTCCACGTGCTCATTTCCTTGAGCAGAACCTAGCACAGTTCTCTTAAGGAACTTTGGAACTGGGATAAGAAAGACATCCACCAGCGGTGTGTAGTAAATGTTGACTGACTGACAGAAGGAGCAAGGGGGGAACTCTTCAAGTGCCAACCCAAAGTAAACACTCAGTGAATATTGAAGGGTGGGCAACATTATACACCTACTATGAGATTGATGCTTTACCTATTACCAGTATGTCCTCACAACAACCCTATTACACAGGCATTGAGAGAAATGGAGACATGGTTAAGGGTGAGCAACTTGCTCCTGGTACGAAGGAGAAAACAGTTGAGTCCAGGTGTCCAAAGCCTAGGCTCTCTTGAGCACCCACACTGCCTCTCTGTCTGCCTCCTTGACTGACAGGTCTTATAGGTATCATCGAGAAAGGTGGAAAGCCAGTTCATTTAAATATAACTAAAGAAAAAAGAAAAAGAAAAAAATCCCAAATATACAAAATGGCATAGCTGTCACTAAGTAGGGTTCAAGATATTAATAGGGTCGTAGGGAGTCTAACATAAGTTACAACAGCTTTTTTTCCTAGATATTATAATATACACTACATCTTTCATGTACCCGCCCTATTCCTTTTCAGAAGACAGTTGAGTAGAATGTATTTGTCCTCCTATTAAGTCCGGCCTCGCTTTCACAACATGGTTTTTGTGTTCCGTGCACCCAGCCAGTCACTGGTGACGGTGAGATGGACAAGACCGTCCTCAAGGCAGTCACACGGTTGTGAGGAGACACACAGGTGTCGGATATTGTAAGGGCTGTGATAAAGGTCAGCTCAGAATACATTCTTGGAGGAAATTTTTTAGAAGGCGTTGTTCCTATGAGGAAAAGTACCATGTCTACTTTCTGGAAAGGTAGAGGTAGAAGACCATGCCAAGCACCATGACTATTTCTTTCTTTTTTCTTTTTTTGCAACTTAACATTTTTTATTGTTTACATTACTACAGATGTCCCTATTGCCTCCCCATTTTCCCACCTTCACCCAGGCCCCGCCCTCCGCTCCGTCTGGCCCTCCCACACTGTTGTCTGTGTCCATGGGCTATGCATGTATGTTCTTTGCTACTCTCTTCACCTTCTTTCATCCTGTTCACCCCACCCATCCCCCGTCAGACAGCTGTCGGTCTACACCATGTATCCATGTCTCTGGTTCTATTTTACTCGTCCACTTATTTTGTTCATTAGTTTCCACATATAAGTGAGATTAGACGGTATTTGACCTTCTCTGACAGGCTTATTTTGCCCACCATTATTTTTTAACAATCCTAAAGAACTGAAAAGGAGCGAACACCTCAGCTTATGGTTATTGTTTCCTCTTCTTAAGAGTGTTTCAACATGGCCCAGAAACTGAAGTACCTCTATCACAGAATTCCTGGTAGTCTGATTAGACACGCCATGAAATAGTTATAATCAGAATTTCCTGAGTGTCTTCTAAGCTCCAGATACTGCCCTTAGAATTTTGTTCAATACTCCCAATCACCCTGTTTTAAGCATTATGAACTAAAGCTCAGAGAGGGTAAGAAACAAACTCAGAGCCACAGAGAAATAAGTGGCAGAATCAGAGTTCGGACACAAATGTGTGTCTGAATGCTGTGTTTCTGTTTCTCGTGGTATTGAATTCCTCACTGCCCGGGGAGAGAGGAAAACGGGGCTCTCTTCGTTGTAAGTGAATGGATCTAGGGTGTTCAGGAGCAGGAGTCTGGGGAGCAGAGATGAGAACATGCAAAGAACGGCTCACCTTGGCGGTACCAGCCGGCAGTCCACAGCAGGCTGTGGGAAAGGAGCCACTGCATCATCTACAAGGGGACCAGCTCATAGCTTCTAAATTTCATCCTTAGTTGTGTAAGCTTTTTGGGACCTTTAAAAAAAAATCCTGACTTCACCTCCCATACACATCTCTTATGGCTGTTGTCCAGATCCTACTATCTGGGAACTTAATCTAAAATAGATTGGTCTTTTTGAATTGTCAAAAACTCTAAATGAAACAGGACTTCATATTTGCACAGACCAAATTTTCTGGGCTATACAAAGCTTAGCTCTTAAATTATCTTCTTAGATCAGTGAAGAAGTAAAATCTAGACTTTGCTGAAAAGTACAATGTAGATATGAATCTAATGAATCCTTGACTATATGCAGCCTGTGTGAGTTATTATTCTGCTTATTACCTATATCTATTAATAGATTAATTATAATGTTTAAGTTAGACATTTTAACCAAATGGTTAGGTAGACAGCTCCGAAACTGCTAAACTACTGTTCTTTTCTGACAACATAAATTAATTTCTAAAAAGGTAGAAATTTTGGAGTTCATTTCCTTAAATCCCAAGCCCTTTAAGAAAGGTAGACAATGTGGAAATATGCAGCTGCATTTTTTTTTTTTTTAAAGGCTACTGTTCCTTTAATGCCCAGCTGGTTCTGAGATGTAATAAAATTGACATATTGATTCCTTTGAATTTACAAATGCCTGTTTCATAAACTCCATCTCCAAAGCCTAGGCATCTTTAGAGCACTGTCATTTTTTTCCTCCAAATGGATCAATTATGTGCCCACGTAATCCTGTTACCTGTGAAATCCATGCATACTTCTCCCATTTGCTGCAGCTCCCAGGCGGACAAACTTGCATTATGTACGCATAAACAAACAGCGCATTTTCCTGATATTAGAGATTGTTTTCAAAGTGAAAGGCAATCTCTTGGGTCCTTTACTCAAAAAGGAAAAAAAAGGGTGGGGGAGAGAAAGAGAGAGGAAAAGAAAAACTGCCTGGTCTTTCAAGCAACCTCCGTATATATACACATACAAACACGTGTGTCTACATAAATATATGTATTTATAGTTACTATTTACAGTTCCTAACAGTTCATTTAAATTGTTATGTTTTGCTATGTTCAGTCTTTTAACTCATCCAAGGAAGTAAGTCTCTTCATTTTAAACTAGTTCATGAAGGTTTATCACATTTTTTTAATGCTGTCTTTTCTCCTTTGTTGATAATTAGTTATTTAAGGGCAAATCATCCCCAAGATACCTTGAGACAATTGAGAAAGGAAAACCCAAAGTGAATTAGGTTATAAAGTTTGCAGCGGTTTTATAGAAAGAAAAGTCCTCGGTATTTTTCATTGTAGCACTTGACATTCACCGGCTCTGCGTCTTCTTTAAACACACACAGAGTCCTTTATTGAGACAACCGTAGAAAACACAAAGATTCTGCGTCTACTACATTAGGAGAGAAACGCCTCAGTGAACTAGAAGGTCTTTCCCGTGTCTTAAATCTGTAACAGCAAATTGTCTTCCCACACAAGCGTATTTACATGTTCACGTGTGGACAGCCTCGCCAGTACAAAATGCATAAAGAGGGCTCATGTGAGAACGCGCGCACAGACTGTGCCTATAGAATCCCTGCAAACAACCCACAAGCAAACCTGCTTTTGTCTATGTGTGAACTCTCTGTGTGAGCAAAGTACGGTGCATGTTCTGCACAGAGATGTGAATTCTCCCTTCATTCTTTCAGCCTGTGCTGTATCTGATTTTCCTCACTTCACTGGGCACCAGCAGTCCAGCTACACTGCACTTGCTCCCTACAATTTGTCTCTCAGAGATTCCCCAAATCACAAAACATCGTGTCTGCTGTCCAATGTGCTCCCCATATGCAGAAGAGATGGCCTAAAAAATGGGGTTGTGCTGGGAGCCCTGTGGCCTGGCCCACTGCTGCCATTGTGCGGGGTGGTTTTCAAGATAAATGGCTGCATGTTAACCAGATTTGACATGCTGTACAAAGGCAGGCACCTTTGGTCCCATGACACAGCCAAACAGAAAACACAACAAGCAAGCCTGGCAAAGATGTCCGACATGAATAAAAGCACAACAATTTGTCACATAGTTGTTACAAAATGTTAGCAGCTTTAGGGCTTGCCACGGGATGGCAGAGATAAGGCAGTGTGGAGAATTTGGAAGTTGGAGGATTGGTGAGTCTCAGGCAAGGGAAGAGTTAATTCAGAAAAGAGGGAAAACAGTCATCACAAAGGGATTATTTTCATTTGCTTCCTCATAAGACCGAAGAAGGCCTTAATGTCATGAATTAAATCAGCAAGGCCAGTGCCCCGGGTTCACTAAATTCACTGTTTTGAAGGGCTGTCTGTTAACCATCTCTTTCCAAACTCCCTAAGAGGGACACATTCTAGTATCCGTTTCTTGAAGATCAAGAATCATTTTTCATTTTCTTTTTCAAACTGACACAGCACTGAATGAAAGAAAGAATTTTGAGGATAAAAAACCTTATTCCCCACTTCATCTCACTAGTCACCCAGAGAAAGGGGCATCAAACTGCCTCACTTTAACTCTTTTTCAAACGCTGGGTTTCCTTTTCCAAATGTCCTTCCAGAATCACTTGTTAATTCTGGAAATTCCACCATTCCAGTAACATTTAACCATCAACTTTCTTCCTAACTCTAGGCTCGTGCCTTTTCTCAGCCTTCATTTCCTCATCTGTAAAAAGTGTATTAAAATAACAGTATTATTTATTTGATACAATTGTTGTCAGGGCAACATCAGATGACACAGACAAAATTCTTAGCACATTATAAGTACTCAATAAATGTTAGATAACATTAGCTTTCGTACAGTTGCCAGAGACATTTCACTGGAAAACAAATTTGATTATGTCATTCTTCTTCTTTAAAAAGGGTTCACACGCTCATCATCACCTATTGACTGGATAAGAGCCAGAAATATGGGATCGGAGAATCTTCTGCTCCCAGGCCACCTTTGCAGACTCAAGTGAATCGCATCCTCTTGCATGTGCCCTCTGTTCAGACATCTCTGTTGGCTGACAATACCTGAGCTATTCTCCCTCCCCTCCTCCAATGCCTGTACCTGCTCTCCTCTCAGCCCAGGATACCCTTCCCTCACTGGTAAAATCTAAGTCACACCACCATATTCTCCTTAAAAGCCACCTCCTCCAGAAAGTCTGCCCTACCACCTTCTCCTAGATCTAGTTACATCCTCTGCACTCTGTATCCATAGGTGTGCTTTCATAGCACTCAGCACATTTTCCTCATTTCTTCAGCCGCCGCCACCATCCCTTTCTTGCTAGACAGCAAACTCCTGAGTGGCCCAGGCTCTACCCTTCATTTTTGAATCACAGCCTCAAGTATAGGGCCTGCTTGTAGTAGATGCTCAATTAATGGAGAATGAGGAAACACTGTAATTTTCTGCTGAAATACCAGAAGCCTAAGAAGGACCTGGTGGCATACTTGTCAATTATTTTTGCAACAAGAAAAAAAGATTTTTTTCTTCTAATGCAATGCTCAGATCACCCTTAGGAATGAAGGTGAAAGAAGCCCTGAGTGGGAAAAGAAAATGTGCATTTTTCTTCCATGAACCTGACATCAGCTCCAGAGAGGTGCTGCTTCTAGCAATAGAATTAATCAAGTAAGCTCACATTGAAACTTTGAAAAGAAATAGGACTTACAAAACCAAATTGCTGGCCCATCTAGTGCTAGTATAGCCAAATAGTTCAGACCCTTTCTGAGGACCCTGCTGACACTGTGAGACTGTAGAGAAAGACACTTGGGAGAGGGGGCTCGTATAAAAGACAGCGCCACAGTCAGTGACTTGACGAAATACAGTGAAATCTCCCTGGTGAAGAACTCCACACTGCCCTGCTCTCTTACAGAGGGCTGAGAACTAAATGTAAAGCAGTAAGAAGATTTCTACTGCAAATTTTTCAAGGGGTCGGGCCTGGAGCTCTATTGACATCTGTGATTCTCTAACCTTTGTGACCCCTTGTAAACCCAGAACCAGCACAGCCTGGAGGGCAACGTAGTTCCTCCCCCATCTCACCTCTCTCCTGAAATCTGAGCCAAGCCCCATGTGGCTGCAGATCTAGTGTTCACAGGTCCATAAGGGAATCCAGGAAGCCACACTGGGATGAAGTCTGCACTCTCCCTCACTGAAGGTGGACGGACTGCTGGACGAGGCAGTCGTCCTAATCACAGCTGGTGGGGGGTAGGAGCTGGTGAAAGGAGAAGGATCGCGAAGTTAACTGGTGACCTTTCAGTTTCCTCCATTTATAGGTCTCGTTTTATTTCTACTTGTAATATTAAATGGAAAACAGATTGAAATGCAGGAGAAGTGACGGCATGCCACTTGGAACAACCAGCCCAGTTGTCGCCTCGAAACCGCACAGTTCATTTGTATCCCAAAAGTGACGAGGAAGGGTCCTGGGGGACGGCCTCATACCTGGCCTGAACTCGGAGGATGGCAAGATGCTGTCGGAGAAGAAGACTGTTCTTGACTTTTCGTCTCTCTCTTCAAAATGTCAGGGTTACCCAAGAATGTCTTTAGAGCGAAATCACTGATTTCTGCCTTAAACAGCAAAGAACCACGCAGAATACTTTACATGAGTGATTCTGATGATTAATCTGTGACAGTTAACTAAACATATTCTTAGGATGAACTTTATAGGGAGAGATCATTTTGCAGAATGCTCAGAAGTCCCAAGAAGTCTCTTTGACTCCAGTGGCAGCCAGATACTCAAACCCCATATTCTCTTTGATTAAATATTAAAATGTTTTAAATTTATATTGTTCAGATGGTCACGATAAGCACAAGAAAGTTAAATTTCTTCCATGAAAAGGAGATTTTAAAAGCTTAGTAGTTCTATTTTAATAACAGCGTAAACAGAAATAATTTTAAAATAGTACCTAAACTATAAATTTACTCATGTGTCAAGAGAATGCCTGAAATCTACTAAGTTGACAGCATGATATTTTGTTAGAAAGTTGCACCTTTGTTAAAAAGAGAGATTCTATTAATAAGCAGAGTTCATTTCTGGAGAAAATATTTTTAGTAATAGTTTATTAACCTGTTTTCAAGGCTTTATAGGTAGAAGAAAAATATTAAAGAATCTAAGGACAATATTGATTATATTGTCTATAACCCTCTAGTTCTCCCTCAGACTTTAAAAATAAAACCTGATGTATCTGTTAGGTTGGTTAAGAGTCTTTATGTCTGTTCCTGAGAAGATTTCCCTCCAGGTGTCTATTTTATTGATGGCAGTGGTGTGCAGCAAAGCAAATCCACATTAGTCAGAATTTCAGGTGCACAATTTTGACCCTTGTAACAATATGAGGTCTGCAATTGCTGTTGTTACGTTTCCTAATCTAGGTCTAAGATATGTGCAGTGTGGCTTTCAGAAAATAAAAAAAAAACTGATGGATCGTGCCATCTATGGCAGCATTTGTTCAGCATTTGGTACAAACGGGAGAAAAAAGATACAGAATGCATGGATTGATTTTCAAATTACCTCAATATTTTGAAAACATTTTCACCTGCATGCTGAGAATGCTAAGAATGGCAAGGAAGGCAATTGTGCATTTGCACAGCCTCCCCTGCATTCATTTATAAATTACCTCATCACTGACTGAAATTAACACTGATTCTTACAGGCAATTTCTCAATTTCCAATGCTAATTACATTTTTTTTACTTTTAAATTCTGTACCACCTGTTTTGGGCAAGACATCTTAGGCAGCGCGACCGCATTTAATCACAATTTTAATTAACCGCCCTGTAGATGTGAAAAAGAAGCAATTATAATGTAGATGAATGATGATTTTTCTGCATTAAATTGTTTTGTTTCCCTGGTATGTTGATTGTAACACAGCACACAAATACAGTAACTGTACAATTTTTTTTCTATTGTAATTTAGTAATTGTTTTTGGAAAACCAGTTTGGGAATGAGTGACTTCATCTGTTTACAAATTGATTGATACTGTTCACTCGCTGATTGCTGTGGCGTATATTTTGGTATTGCACAGCCTAGCATAAAATATAATTAGAGATGCACAGGCTTTGCAGCACCATTTTGGAATCTGAAAATCAACTGTAACTGAAGTATGTTTTCCTTGAGCATACTAGTATCAGTTGGGGCTGATGAAATGATAATCAAAACAATGGGCTTTCCAATTCCACCACTAGTAGAAATCCTTGGTTTCAATCTGATAGTCTAATATGGTAAGTTTATGAATTACTCTGTACTAGGCCTGGGAGCTGGGGGCTGGCAAGTCTGCAGCTTGCACAACTCACTCAGATCTGTATCACAAGAAGCACACAAGTGAGGTAAGGAAACAATGATGAAAAAGAAAGGGTTGCTGCTTTGGAAAGGGAAGGCTCGTTCCCGACACCCTGGCACAATGCACTGGTGTGCTGTAGCTCTAGACTATCTCATCTCTACACTGTGATACAATGAGATCACATGCATGCTCCTGGCTGGCAGATAGCGAGCATTAAAGCCCCACCTCACGGCAGATAAATTCAAAGATCTTATTTATGTGAAGCAGGGCTGTTCCTCACTGGACTAAGGATGGGACAGGGGGAAAGACAGCCATCGCTATCTGTTTTTGAAACCTGATGCTGATGGATGGCTAGAAGATCTTACTATTCTCACACGAATTAGAAATTCCTTGAAGAACACCCTACGCTGACAACACACCCACTCCCAAATGTACAAAATTTCTCAGTTGATGCACTTCATTGGTATCCCAGGGCGGGAGCCTCCCTCAAATCATCCAATGAATAGTTCTAAAATGTGCTCCCTTGGATGAGCCCTGGGCTAGGCCATTTCTGCTGGCCTGGAGAAAGGGGGAGGGGCCATGTAAGCAATTGTGGATGTTCAAAGGAAACTATTTATGAGATATCTTCTCTCTACTCTGCTTCTTTTTATACTCCGTTCCTTAGAAGATCCTGAACTAGGACAGTTCATTAAAAGGTGAGAAGTCATGTGTTTTTGTTATAAAACACAGCTAAGATACAGCTTCATTTAGAGCAATTTACAGATAGGATGTTATGAGTTGGCACAACAAAGCAGATAACGTTGAGCTGGGGGGTGAGGCAGGAGGACCATTTGGATCAACTTCTCTTTGTCTCATTTATAAACAGATGCTAACAAAGTATTAATAGAAAACACCAAACTAATGCCAAAATTCACTTCATATATTAAGTGAGAATCTGCCCCATTAATATAGTAAAAGGTCTATTCTTTTGCCCGTTTGGAGATGTGTGTGCCTAAATCTAGTTCACACCAGTGGGATTGGGCACATCAATCTCCCACGAAACGTAAGAGAACAGACCACAGAGTATCTTGTAATCAGCTATGTCGTTTTCATGTATGATGTTATACAAAAAGCAGCAATAAAAGCTTAACTGTGCCTGTCCCCGCACCTGTGTCACCCTTTCTGGCTGTGAGAATTATTTGCTATAAATGAACGTTGAGTAAAACTACTACTTTTTTAAAAAGTTAATTCATTCCCGTTAGTAAAACTGTCATTGCTAACAAAGCATGCTTAGGGCAGGTGAAAATGTGTACGTGTTTTACCCTCGAGATTCAATGTCAGATTTTTAGTGCAGTCTCACTGGCGAGTAGCAGAAATACTTTCATGCTGCTGGATGTTTTTCTCTACTTCGCCACCTTCCTCACCTTCCTCGTAACAGCTCCTAAGAAAGATGCTGTTTTATGAATGAAGATAAAAATAACCCTGAATATCTCAAATTATAGCCTCTTTACATAATGAAAAGGGAGTGTTCTGGCAAAAGACTTCAAGAGATTTTTTTTTTTTTTTTTCATAAAGTTGTTCCAGCAATAATGCTTGTTTGGAAGTTTCTAAAAGTGGTAGCATCTGTGCTCCTGCTGGGACGAGATGTCATTCCACAAACCTTCCTGGGAGTGGCTTGTCTTTGGGAGAAAATAAAGTACCTGATCCCGGGCCTTCCTCAGCTTAGCTCCAGTATCTTCACACGCTGACCCACCGTGCGTTCCTTCCAGGGGAGAGCTGCTTCCCATGGCTACCTCCTCAATATAAACTTGCTAACTAATCTCTCAGCAAACACTTGGAGCGAACCTGAAGGGGGGAAAAAGAGGCAGAGGGGGAACAAAACACCCCCGCCGTAGATAAAGCTCAAGACAGTCAACGGGACGCTGCGATCTACATTCAGTTCTGAACCTCAGTTTGCTTTTGAAGAACTAGCTGTTGTCGGTGGGACAGGGATTTTTATCACAATCATTTTACTTTTGAGCCTCAATCCTAACTCTTCCACTATCTCTTAAATAGGGCTCGCTTTAACATCAAAGAGCTGTTTTGTTTTGTGTTTTTTTTTTTTCCAGCAGGTAGCAATGTGCCTACCACTACAGGTATATTTATAAATGGCTTCTTTTAGAACTGAGCACCTTTTTAATAACACATCTTTTTTAAATATATCTTTTTAAAAGTCTACCCAGATTGTACACACACAAGGTAACTTTTCCTTGGGAATTTATGGGAGAGTCCACTGTTGGAAATAAATAATGACTTTCAAGCAATGATCAAAGAAAAATAAATCTTTTACCCTAATAAGACTTTTTAAGACTGGAATCCCATTCTTAAATGGATAACAGTTAAGAGGATACTGGCAATCTATTTATTTCCAAAGCTGCGTTTTAACATTGGCGACACAGCAACTGGAGGAGCACATGAACCCTAGGGTCTTCAAAGTTCAAGCTTTTACAATTAAGTTGGTCGGTAGTGTTTGAAAACATATTGTTCGGAATTTAAGTTTTAATATCTAGGAATAAACAGAGCATTAAATCAAGCAAAACTGTGACAAGGCCAATATGCACATGGACGATGCCAGGAAGGCATCTTCAGCCCTTTGTTCACAGCTTAACAAAACTGTGCCGTCACACCACTTTAGTTCAACAGTGCCTGTCGAATGGGCATCAGCAGATCAGCCAATGCCTGTCATACACAGAGCCTGAAGACAGTTTGAAAGCAAGGGCTTATTCGACCCCCAGGTCTAGTTGGAAAATGGGGAGGGTTGCAGATCATCTGGTAAAGACAACAGCACCCTCCCCCAGCTAAGGTTAGAAAAGATGGGAATGACAAAAAAGTATGAGTTTAAAAAATAGACATGAAAGACAACAACAACAAAATAATAGTAATAATAATGTACTCGGGCAAAGGAAGCACTTTTCACATGTTTTCTTTGTAAGAGCAATTAGAAATGTTTTGCAATCAGGATTTTTCTTAAAGCGATGTTCCCGATAGTAAAATAAAAGTTTAATGTCATTGCTATTTTCAGATTTTGCCACATTTTTTGGCCTTTAAACAACTGAATAAATGTTCTTACATGTCAGGATAGGAGGATGCTATTTGACAAAGAGAACTCGCAACCCCCTGCTATTCAAAGCAGCACCTCTTCAAATATAACTTTTGCTAGTGGCTGTTTTTTGTGCATCAAAATGCACTAACTTTTGACTTTACAATCTCCTGAGCTCTGGTCTCTGAACATTTAATCTGCCTCGGAAGAGAACCAGAGAAAACAAATCTGGTAAAGTGAAGGAATTGTGAACTTTCCTACAAGTTAACAATTAGAAAGAAATCCAAACCGCCTTATTTTCCTCCTATAACACTGATCATGAGATTTGGCTTTCAAGCTTTAGTAAGTGCTGAGGAGGTGCCTCAGAACTTTCCTCCTGTTTAATTAAGTGTGCCCACTCCTCCTAGGCATCCAATCAGATTAACCACGAGCCTCCCCCCACCCCTCCCTGCAGGACTGGGGAGCCCCAGCGGTAAGGAGTAGCTGAAGGTGTTCTGAATCTCTCCACCTTCTCAGTTCCTCCAGGACACACTGCTATTGAGAGCCACACAGGAGTTGAGATTTCCCTTACACTGAAGTTGAAAAGCTCTCGCTCCAACCTCTCTCCCCCCTCTCTGTCTTTCACTCTGTTACTGTCAGTTTGCTGCCTGTACTTTAGCTGTCTCTTTTCCAGTCTCTACTCTGTCAGTTTCTGGCCTGCCAATTTCAACTTGAAGCTTGACTGGGCTGATTTGATGCAAATACCTCCAGGGAAAACCCTGAAACTGATGAACAGTTATGTCAAGTCGATTTTGCACCATCGGGAAAAGGTAACCTCTGCGAGAAAAAAAACAACAAGGTTAAAGAGACAAGGGCTTTTCACGTGTAATACCTCTGCTGCACATCTCCTTCACTGTTTACCATCCCTCAGAAATTGTAACTGTCAGAATTAGTCCTAATTGCAGATGCGAAAGCTGCCATTATAATAAAAACAGAGGCAGTGCAGGCATTAAATGTAGCAGCCTAATTTGTGAGACTACAGAAAAGGTAGAGTAAATGAATATTTCATTACTTTAATTACCAGGGACTACTCTTTTCTTGCTGTCTTATGATAAGTGTTGCTGTAACTAGCAACAGCAAACATCCACTAAAATATAAAGTGCAATAATCGTCCTGCTGTCAGGATCACCGCTTTAAAATACGAGCCGGGGAAAAATATAATGGTTTATCTATTTCTTAGAGATTGGAGAAGTAGAAGATGGAAATTCATTTAATGTCAGGGGGGGGGGGGGGGGATGCACTCACAAAGGCACCAGTAAACAGGTTTTAGTCAGAGAATAATGACTCCGAGAGAGAAAGGTAAAAAAACCAGCTGGCTATACATTTGAAGAGTTAGCCCTAAAAAAATGCCAGAAAGTGAAAAGGAGGAGGTAATAGTGTTTGGAATTTTTAAGGCAAAATTTTGTTTTGTGTTGCACAGCGTCATTGCTTGAACATTAGAAAATAAAACTCCAGTGACGAGGAGAAAGACAAGAAGAGAGCAAGTGGTTTCCAAATGATTAAGCAAAGGTGGAAAAAGTTCAAGTTGGCAAAAGTTTAGAGGCTCAGTCCAGTTCCATTTAAAAAAGACTAGATAAAGCCTGCCAGAAAAAGGACTTTGCCTGCAGTTTCGGAGTCCTGATTCATAAGATTTGGGGAGTAACCATAATTACTCACCACTGACACCTTGAAAAGGCCCAGCATCTCTCTATAAATGTCAATTTCAGGTAAAGGGGCAAGGCTCGGTGGGGAGGTGGCTGCAGGAGGCGAGGGAGGGGTCTGGGAGTGGGGGTGTGGTTGAGGAGGTTGCTGAGACTGGTTGAAGCCAGCCTGTCTCTGCATTTATCACTTTGTCCCAGAGGAGGTGTTTGTTCAACACAGCAGTTTGACAGCACAGAAACACTGAGGCCAGAAGCCCTATCAAAGAACCTACTGACACGTATCATTTGTGGTCTTGGTTTCACAGGGCAAGGCTACCTCATCCTTTATCTGCACAAGTACAAAACTCCACACATTTCTGAGTGTTCAGTCTAGTTTAATAGCCCCCCTTTTCCTTTTAAATATTGTAAACACTACCTTGAAATACCACCTTTATTCAGGACTCCCGAGTGCTGTTTTAAAAACCATAATAATTTGCAATCAATTTGGCATAATCTGTGATAAGGTTGGTAATATTGAAGGAAAATGGTGGAAAACAGTTTCAAAGCATAAAACTTGTAATTTATCCTAAATGATACACTTAAAGCATGGATTGCTAGGTGCTGGTAAGTTTGTAAGAGTCACGTGGCATGGGAACACTCCTTTTTCTTACAATAACTCCTATGAAACGGGAGTCTCCATTAACTCTTCACCTCGACTGCTTCTGTTGAAATGTATTTCATTCACAAGCTATGATTGTAATGAACGTTTAAGAGAAAAAGTAGCAGAGCTGGGGTCCTAGGGTGCATTTGTGTATGTGTGCCTATGGCCTGTATTCAGTTTTCAAATCCCCATCAGCAGAGCAAAGGCGGTGGAAACCTTCCGAGCACAACCATGTGGCTTAGAGATTTTCCCCCCTTAACGGGTCTATTTTATGAAAACACAGCTTACTGAGGTCTTTATATATAAACCTCACCTCTTAAAACTGAGAAATCTCATGATGTGAAACACTTCCATTGATGTGCTTTGTGTCTAAAATAGAAACTTAGGTACTTCCAAGAACAGGCAAATTGCAAAGTTTCTTTGATTACAGTGAACTTGGGTATGTAAGATACTATAAATACAATTTGAACTAGGAAACAGTGGAAGCTATCTTATCGACTACATTTCTAGATCACTTGGACACTGAATCCTTGAAATTTGCTCATCTGTCTAAGAGAGAAAGAGAGAAAAATCTCATCTCATAAACAGCATGATATCTTAATCTGTTGATCTATTATTGATTACTTATTTTTGGAGGCAGTGTCTTATCACCTTGTCTGAAGTACCTTTCCTAGAGTTGATTATAAAAAGAAATATGAAACCACATATAAATAACAAACATAACTATATTGTAATCTCAGCAATATAACTATTTTTATGTAGAACATGTTTTTATGTATTACACATTTTTATGTAGAACACGTTCGCCTTTTGTCATGGCAAATCATTAGTGACAATCACCTGTTCCCAAAATAATGCAATCATTTACCTCTATTGTCTGAGATTATTTTAAAGTGTTTCCACCTTATCATGGTCATTCAAAAATACACCTTCACATATTTGCTTTTGTGATAAAGTTAGCTAAACTGACCAGTTCTGCACTTATTGTTAGCTTAAAAGAATATATTCATTTAAGTGGGATTTAAAATTTTAACTTCAGAATATTCAGGTTCAGACTTAGGTCTCTTTAGCTTTAAAGTAGATTGTATATGGGTTTAAGTTGAAATAACACAGCAGTCAAGAGAAATGAAGAACTAAAAATGGACTGCATACAATAGAACACAACATTTAATCCCATAGATTACAGGATCTGGAGTCTTAATTTTATAGAAATATTTCTTTTAAAAAAGAAAGGTAACTTAAATGTGTACACTAACATTTCTGTATTGTCTTTTAATTCTAATGACTACTTCAAATATCCCCTCAGCTCAGTAATTGAACTAAATTTGTAAAAAAAAAAAAAATCATGAATCATTATGATGATTACATTCAATTGAAAAAATGAAAGCAAAGTTCAATCAGATTCTTCTTGAAATGTTTGCTCCTCTTCCATCCCTTATGTGTCCCAGCTGCTTGCTCTTCCGAAGTCTGGTTTTCAGAATCCAATATTAATTTATAACCAAGACTGCAGCGTCCCCTGGAATGTACGTGGCGTTATTAACTATCACACTTTCTTGGGTCACAAACACACAATATCTGCTGAGGAACTGATCATCTTCCTTCTCTTTTCTCTTTGCAGCTCCTCTAACTTTCCTGTCAGGAGCCTGAAAAAATATGCGAGTTACTGTTGCTGAGGGGAGACAAAGTTTAACTTCTGGGTTGGCAATCGGAGAATAATTCATGAGCAGATTTCGAGCAAATGATATGATTTGCTAAATTTTGGTCTTTGATTTATATTTATGTACTCCTGCTACTGCTAAGATTTTGCCAACCTCAATTAGATCATGAATGAGATCATTTTAATTCAGCCCCCAAACTGTGACCTGACCATGGTCTGAAAGTGTTCAAAAAGTAATTTTAAGCCTCCCTTTGATTTGAAAAGGAATACTGCATGCTTGGTCGTTCATACAAATAACATAAAACTTAATTATTGGATGATTTGGCAGAGGACCTTCTTGCCAAACAACAGTCAATGCCAGCTACTGTGATGCTGGCGGTGCCCAGGCCCCCGCACGCACAGTCCCCTGTATACAGCGTTTGTTCATTGTGTCTCAGGGCAAGATGCTTTCAAATAGGATTCATGGATCTGGGAGGCAGGGTGCACGCAAAGGATGTACCATATTTATAACTCCGGTTAAAAAATGCTGTCTCACCTAGAAGGGAAGTAGATCTGCGCTGTCAAATCACCAAGAGGCTGTGACAAAGGGAGCTGGCAGCCTGACACACGGTGTAACAACATAGCAAACACCTTTAATTCTGTCATGTCTCATACCCTTTACTTTCTCACACATTTGTGGCTGCTCCAACGTTGACACCTACACTCTTTTTCGAAACTAAATAAGGCAATCTTATTTCAGCCCAAATGCAACACCTGTAAAGTTATTCTTGTGCCCAGCAAAAAATAACTATTAACTCCTTCCTCTTATAAATGCCTCCCTGCTTGCTTTGAAAAGTCTCAAGTTGGTAAGAGCCGGCCTTGAGGCTCTGATTCTGAGGTTCACATGACTTCCCGAGCTCCAAGAGATAGGCAACACTTCCGCCTTGAAGAGAGGTGAGGGCTTTGATAATGTCACTGTCCAAACTGGCCTTTTGCAGCTTTTCGAGGCGAAGCCTCTTTCTTCATCACAAACTTCTGGTGTCTTTTATAATAAGGAGAGACGCCCCAGCTGCTTCATTCCCTCTAGCTACCATAGTCTAATATTTTAAAAGCTGGAAATGAAAATAGCTTTTCTAAAGATATTTCCTGGAATTTTTAATGTGCTGCCTGATTTCTTTCTTTCTTTCTTTCTTTTTTTTTCCTTGCCAATTATAAACCACCATTTGGAGGGCTTATGAGCAATGGAAGTCCACCTCATCTAATTAAACCACATTGTTTTAAAAGCTTGAACAGTTTTCATGTCTACAAGACTTGTCTGAATAATAAACTGTTAGAGCCGGAATTCTAAGTGTCTTTAGAGAGCTGGGATTTTTATCTGCTGAGCGCAAAGGGCCAGGAGCTCAAAGAGTTAAAGAGTGTTCCCCGCATTGCTGGCTAGGTTAATATCACAGCTGCCTGGTAAGGCATTATCCCGGTACCTCACTTAACAAAAGCCTCCTTTTGCAAACAGACTCCCACTTTCCCCCCAAGTGTCCAAAGGTGTTTACTGAAGTAAATCTGCCTAAATCCTTCATTGCTTGGGGTCATGGGGATGGATAGGAGGAGTGGAAGGTGTAGGGATAATCTCTTTTTGCAAATTCTGTAAATCTTCTGGGAAAAAGAAAAAAAAAAACAAAAAACAAAAAACAAGAATCTGTGTCACATGCTCTATACAACTTTTAACATCTCCGCTAGCTTTGCTCTTAAAAGTGAAATCTGCCACGATGGTTATCCGAAAAGCCACGCTTCCAATGCTTCACTCTGCTATGTGAAGTGATCGCCCTCCCTAAGTTGTGTGTGTGTGTGTGTGTGTGTGTGTGTGTGTGTGTTACATGCTTAATCTAATTGTTGAAGAAAAACTGTTGGTATCTTAAAAGTGGTTTCAGAAAGAGGAGGAAAAAAAAAGACAAGACAGTTTAGGAGCAAGATAATGTAGCTGAAAAGTTGTCACGAGAGGTTTCTGCTCTTGCTGTGGTCTCATTCCAACACCATTAGCTGCATGTTAGGTTTGCATGTTGAAAATGGAGGCAAATAACACAGTAAAACCTGACAGGTCCGCCTGCGAGGGTTTAAACAGCTCCCAGTAAGAAGGAGCCCTTTAGGCATAAACTTTCTCTCTCGAGAACGTGAATACCACCAACCCCTCCCTATAAATCTTGCAGCATCCAGTTTGAGATACAAAAAGGCTGTCATCTCACAAATGTTAAACATACTAAAAAAATCTGAAAAAAAAAAGTATGGAGAAGGTGTGAAAAACGTGGCACTTTACAGCCCTCAAAGCTTTTTAAAATAGAACAACTTTTCCCCCTAAAATTCTTTTCTTCGGATTTTTTTTCCTTCCTTTTTGGCTCATTTGTGAGTTTCTTTCTTGGCTTTTTTCCCCTTTCATTTGAAAATATGAATTATCATAAAAAGTCAGGGGGAAAAAATGGGAAAGTCTTTTCCAGTTTTCCTGAAGATGTATCAGTATGTTCAGGCAACTCCTCCGGCTCCCTCTGGGCCAGACACCCATCCCTGAACCAGACCAGGGCCTCGGGAGACAGGATCCCTTTCCTCCTGAGCTGTCTCCAGCGTGCCGGCCCCCCTCCCCTGTCTGATGGTAAACAATCCCAGTGAAGCCAAACAGTAGGCAGCACTCAAGAGTGGGAAGCCCACACACCTAACCCCAAGTCTAACAGGCTTCTGGGGGAGAATCTGATCCCTCTCTGACACTTTTTACCTCAAGTGTTGAGCGGGTGGCCATGAATAGTACAGACATGCCATCTTGTAACACTATATGCCTGTCAGGAGGGACAGGGCCTGGTTGAGCATCAACTATATAAGGCTGGTAACTAGGGAAAGCCCAACAAACAGCCACAAACACCTAAGTTATTTTACTCAGCCACTACCCTCTGCCTCTCTCCTCTCTCTCTCTCCCTCTCTCTCTCTCTCTCTCTCTCTCTCACTCTCTCTCTCTTTTCATCTTGGCTTTCTGTGGCAGAATGCAAATGGAGCCTGCCGGCGGTGAAAGGGCTGAATTGTGATTAAGAAGAAGAAGAGCTCCTTTCTTTGTTCTCCCCTCAGGGGATGTTTACTGGGAGAGACACAGCGGATCAGATATGAAAGGCATTCAGGTCAGCATTGATGTGAGCGAAAGTGAAATCATACCTAAGGCATTCAAAAGACCGCCGTGTCAGGGGTTCAGCTAACGGTGCAGCTACTGTGTGTGTCTTCCCGGAGAGGCAAAAATCTTTTCACAGGCTGGCGATTTTTCTCTCCCTAATTTACTACAAAATTATAAAAGTTTTACCCCCCCTGTTTACCTCCCACCAGATGACACCGAGTTAGTATTTTCTCTCTTTATGGACCACACGCAAAAGCAGACTAACTTCTAATAACTGTATTTCCTAAATGAACCAGCAAGGCACCATCTGAACTGTGAAATCTTTTTTTTTTCTTTCCCAAAGCAGGTGTATTCATGTGCACTACATACATGCATAATACGGAACGGAGAACTGATGGAACAGAAAGGCCAGAAAAGCTCAGGCATGGATGGCTTTTCTTCTCACTCCCTCAGAGGAAATACAAGACAACACACACACAGTACAAAAACAGTACTGAACACCTTAAAACAAAATTCTTTATTTACTTTGTAACTACTAGTTACACTTTTCCTGAGAGTTTTCACTCCAACACAACTGTCACCCAAGATAAAAGTATTTGGCACATAGCTATTAAGGCAAAGACTTCCATAGAGTCTACTGATTATTACTGCTTTCCTTAAAAAAAAAAAAAAAAAATTGCTTGATGAAGAAATACTTGGCTCTTACTTTTTAAAAGTTTACACTCCCCACAGCCCAAATAGTCATTCAATAGATTTTCCAAGTGGTAAGCTGATGCTATTGGCATAAACAGAGCTATGTAAATATATACCAAATTCACAAATCACAGCAAACACACAAATAATGAGGAGGTGCCTAGATGTTTCAAGGCTTAAAATTAAAAAGAAAATCACATTTCATCTTCTGATTGCTAAAGAAAGAGAAGAAATAGAGAGTGGGAAGTAGGGCTCTATTTATTGGTTTTAAATCATCCTTCCCTCTGCTCTGAATTATTTTTTTTTTTTCAACCTTCACATCTTGGCTAAAAAGCATATTTGGGCTTATGTTAACATCTGCTTTTGTGGTGACATTTAATTCTGTATATTTTCAACTAGTGTTTCTGCATCACAGATTTTCCTCCTTTATCTCTTTGCTTTAAAAAGACAACCAAGGAGCAATCAAAAAGGTGTCTGACTTGGCCATTCAGACAATTGCCCCCTTGTGGGAATGCGGGAATGAATGGTACAGTGGACACCCCAGCACCATTGACGTTATAAACATGTAAATGAAACACATTAGGGCAGACAATCAATTGTCTGTGAGCATTGCAAACCTGCACTCCCTCTCTCTGTGACAGGCACAAAATAGTGTCTACCTTGGGAAGCCACGGTGCTGGAGAGGAAAAGGACAAAGAGTTCCCTTTCACACAGAAGAAAATGCACCTTAAAAGCCTTGCAAGAATGCAGATGACAAAAACTGTTGTAAGGAAAAGAATCTCCCACATCTTGGAATCAGCGCGGCTCTGTTCCAGAGCTAGCAACACCCTCCTTTCCTACCTTCAGGGCACACACATTTTTCCCAGGAAATATCCTTAATACAGTATTAGGGTCTTTGATAACCTCTTGGAATTTTCTTTACTTTGAGCAAATTAAGCAAGCAAGAAAGGATCTGAAACATATGACAGGGCAGCTTAGTGGGGAACTTTTAATCTTGGCTTTATTCGCATTTGGAAATGGACGCTTAAGAGACGTGAACTTATATTTATTTGGCAACAGAGAAACAATATAAAGTTTGAAATCCTTAGCCGACCCTTACCCCTGGTGGAGCATCAAGCCATGGATGTCAGCAGGCAAGTGGCTCTGCTGTGAAGGAAGACATGTTTCTACCCCCATTGACTTAGTTTTTTCAAACCAAAATAAAACAAATAGATCCCTCTAGATACACAGCCCCCAGCCTTGTGTATGCAGCGTGACAAAACTTGCAGGAGATCTCCAGAGAGAGAAAAGGATGGAGATGGATATCTCTGGAGCGCCCTGAGAACTGGTTGGTACCTGCCACACAAACTGCCTCTGAGTCTCTGAGTGCCAGCAAAGCAGGCTTCCTAATAAGCTCATCAACTTTATGAAGAAAGCTAGTGGCAAAAGCTTTTCACACTTGCAAAGATATCCAAGTCTGAACCGACTGGGATCCGAAGGAAACTCCCCTGCCTCAGGGTGCACTGAGAGGCTTTGACTGGAGGCTGCCCCATGCCAACTTCACCTCCCAGAGAGGAGCCACATCCTGACGAAGCGCCTGCCTGCATTTCTTTTCCTTTTCATCTAAGCATCTCTGAACCGGGAGCAGCTTCTGGGTCCTCCACTGCCTCTTAGCATCACCACCAGCACCTCCACTCCCTTTAGGGAAGTGGTAAAAAGTGAGGACTTATCTTAAACAAGGATATCATTTCTGCTCATCTGATTGTTTCTACTCTAGGATCCAAAGCCCTGAAAACAACTATCTTCAGCCCTTTTCATTACCACTGAAAGGCAGAGACCAGAGGCTTTTGTAAAAATCTTTCTCCGTCCCCATACAATCCCCAAACTTTGAAGAACAGTTAAATTTAACTTTTCTTTCTTTCTTTCTTCTATTTCCTTGTTCCTTCCTCTCTGAATTCAGTTTTCACGGAAAAGACAACTTCATTCCCTCTTCTGAAACGAGCAGTTTCTTGATTTGATTTTTGTTACAACCTGCATGTGTTTGTGCGGTATTTCAGAGGCTGATGCTGGAAGGCGGTGGGCTGGGGAGGCAGGCCAGTCTTCCCAGGCTCTGCAGGAGGCCTGAGGGAAGCCGCGGCATCCCCAGGAGCCGATGCCCGCATCGGGGGCTAAAGCAACAAACTTTGCAAGTTACAACCAGGCTGTGCCAGTGGCAGCAGCAACCCGGGCATCTCCGGCTCCCAGTGCTCATTTCTGACTCCAAGGCTGTGTGGAGATAGTGGAGTATAATCAGGGGAATTGAAAAGGGGGGGGGGTTCCCCTCCTCTCCAGCTCCAGTGAAAGTGTTACAAAGTGAGTCAGGCGACTGAAGATCATCTGACTGAACTTTCTTGAAACGGACACACATTCTTGTCTGCAGCAACTTGCTTTTTGCCTCCTTCTCCCTCACCCCTCTCCCCCTTTCCTGCTGCACATCTTATTTTCTGGGAAGAGATTTCATCCTTTCTATGTGGGGCAAAGGAGACTGTCCACTATGGATTAACTTGGCCCTGGCACTGTCTCTGCCAGGCATCTTTCAAGCCTGAGAACATGAAAGGCTGGATTTTAGTTTCTTGTTTCTCTCGTTGTAAATTTATTTTCCTCGAGCTGACTTTGCTTTTTAATAATTGTATACACCCTCATCTTCTAACCCTCGTTCTTGACTGGCCTTTCAAACACACACACACACACACACACAGACACACACACACACACACACAGATTTACACGTTTTATCTCCTTGTCGCCTTGGTCAATATATACACTGTTGACTTCATTAAAATTATATAAAGTGCCATTCTAGTTTCCTGGATGACCATCTTTTTTCTTTTTTCCTTGCAGCTTCTACTTCTATGATTAGTACTGCCATTATTTCTTTCCAGGAATTTCTATATGATTTTGATAAGCATCATCATATTTAGTGTTATCAGCAAAGACACAAGCTCAAAAGTGACATCTTTTCCATGAATCCAGGAAAGAAGAAAAATCCACTCAGTTCAGATAAATCCTGGCAATTCCCAGAGGAAAGGGCATTGGATACATGCTTGATGAGAAAGAAAATGAAAAAAAGGGAGAAAAAAAACTCTTCTACCCTCCTCTCAAAACCAGGACATTGCTCAGTCAGATTAAACCCACAGAAAAACACAAGTAACCAACTCACAACATGTTTTCCCACAGATTATTTGGAAAAAGAGACAGGTAATAGTCAAAGTTCAAGAAGCTCTAAGAGATGGACAGGCTTGCTGTTAAGTGTGCTGAGACTGGGCTAAATGCCTTAAGATGTGCAATTCAACTTTCCATTTCAGTGTTGAGGCTTCTCCCAAGTTAGTGGCTGGGCAGAGGGGAAACGGTTGCAGTGTCCTGGCTGAGCCCCTCCGGGGCACGCTGGTCCACCTGTGAAGCCCCCAGCAGGCCTCTCTTCTCTGAGAGCCACCCCCTCCTTCCCAAAGGTTCCCAGGAAGCCTGGAGCCCTCCATTTCCCCAGATCTGGGCTCTGGCCTGACCTCACTGCTGGGGCCAGACTGGTCAACAGTGGCAAAATCCCGAAGGGGGTGGGAGGAGGCAGGCAAGAAGAAACAAACATTTTAAATAATCTCTTGTGCAAAAGAACACTTCTGGGAACCTGGCTTTAAATCTCATTCTCTTTTCTCTCAAAAAAAAAAAAAAAATGACTGTTTAACATAAGGAAAAAAGCCTCCTTGACACAAAGCTTTTGTTATCCAGTTGATCAGCAACGTGCTTTAGATACTTGTAAGGGGGGAGCCCCACAACAGACATTGATTTTAGAAAATCAATAACCAACATTTAATAAAAGGAAGAGGAAACACAGGAGAGGATGGGGGACACTAGGTGTAATTTTAGTGTCTACTAAATTACCCAGTGATGGGGAAGGGGAGGTCTCCGGTGTAAGGACCACCTTAAATAATGCCAGACACACTAGAGTGAAGAAAAAATTAAATTGAAAGAGAGAGAGAGAGAAGGGGGGGGGGAGAGAGAGAGAGAGAGAGAGACTGACTTAAAAAGAGGCAGCCTGAACTGGATGTTGGGGAAGCAGCTCCGAATATATTATTGTACTTGTTTTTTTGTAATACTAAGCCAAGCAAATAGATCAAAGGCAGCACAAAGGGAAAAGGCAGGATAACGTAACGAACAGTTTCTGACTAAAATTCCTCTATCACTCCCCCATATGGCTCGACACCTCCACCACAACAAGCAAAAGACACACACACACACACACACACACACACACGCACGCACACACACAACCTAGAGAGAGACAGAAACAGAGAGACAGGAACAGAGAGACAGGGAGAAGCATCGTTTGTCTCTAATCAAAATTCTCTACTCTTCGTGTTTTTTTTCCCTCCAGCACCCCACACTGTGCCCCCAGCTGCCCCCTCCCCGCGCTGCGTAGCTCAGGGGCAGGCCCGGGGCGCGCACAATTGTCTTCTCTAGAGGAAAGTTGCTCCAAGTGGGCCCGGCGGTCCCCGCGAGGCGCGGCTGGGCTTGCGGGAGGCCGGAGGCCGAGCCGGCACCGCGTCCCCGCGTCCAGCTCCGGAGCGTGAACGCGGCCCTGTGCCCGGTGAGCAGGGGGAACGAGAAGTTTCATTTCCCAGTCCGAGCTGGCGCTAGTTCGCTTGTTTGTTTTGGGGGGCTGGTTTTTCTTTTTAAACTCAGTATCCTCCGTCAGCTCCCCCGGCACCCTGTCTGGTCCCCAGCTCTCTCCCCTCCCCCAGGCGCCTTCTGCGCTCTTGCCAATCACTTTTCTCTTTTATTCCCACGATTTTGTTTGTGGTTAATACCTAGGGGGTCTCTCTCTCTCTCTCTCCCCCCCTCTCTCCCCCCTGCTCTCTCCCTCCTCCTTCTCTGCCTCTCTCCAAGATGGACCTACTAAACTGTCACCGCTTTAATCTCCTACCTCCTATCTGTGTGTCCCCCTCGCACCCCCATCTTCTTCCTCCTTCCTGACTCAGCCTGGATAGCGGGCTCCTTCTGACCACATAGAAACTGCCCAGAAAAGTCTCCCAGCGCTCTTAGACTCGCCAGCCCCACGCGAGGGGCCAGAGCCCGATAGAGAAGAGCCACCCGCCCCCAAGCCCGCCCGGACCCCGCCGGGACCCCGCCGGACCCCGCGCAGGGCCGGCCGAGTCCCTCCCATCCCGGAGTCCGGGCGCGCCCAGCCGGGCCCCGCTGCCCGCGGACCGTTACTTGGCGTAAGGAGAGGCAGCCGGGCGACTCAGGGAAGAAACTTTACGCCTTGTAGAGGCACAGCCCGGGGCCCCCTCTCTCTCCTTCGCCGTCCCTTTGCCACCCCCGCCCCCGCCCCGGGATCCTGCACGACCTGGCGCCCGGGCCCCCGCCCTGCCCCAGCCGGACGCTCCCGCAGCCCGGCCGGGGACTCGGCGGCCCGGGAGCTAGCTGAGCAGGAGGCGGAGGAGGAGGGAGGGCGGAGGCGGGGGCGCGAAGGGGTGGCGGGGATAGGGGCTCGGGGCCCCGTCCGTACCCCAGCACTCGGAGCCCGCCGGCGCCCGACGCTCACTTTGCCCGGCACTTCCCCAACTCCCCCCGGTCCAGCCACCGCGCGCGCTGGGCTCCGGCGCCGGCCGCGGAGAGAGGCTCGCCCGCGAGCCCTGGGCGCCGCCACCGTCGCCGCCGCCTCGGTTCCTTTACCCTTTCCCCCCTTCTCCCTGGGTCTAGAGCCGCGGAGTGGCCCGGAAAAGTTTGGTTCGGGCCGGTTCTTACCGTTTTTCCTCCTGGGATTGGCTTGTTTGCGCCTCTTGCACCGGGGGCCATCCGCCATGATCGGCTGCTTCATTGATAAGAGCGGATCAGATGGCAGTTCGCATGGACTCGGCGCCCTGCTTCGGCAGCACGCAGGCTCGATCTAGCAACCAAACACAGCGACAATGTGGGCATCGCCCGCGCCCATTGAAACGCGCGCGGGCCGCCCAGGGGAGCCGGGCCAGGGCCCCGGCGAGCACCCATCCGCGCCCCCCAACGCCAAAGCGAAACTTCGGCGGCCCCCTCCCCGCCCCCCACCCCAGCCTTGGCCCCGAGGCGCTTTGTGTTTGTTACTGTTTGGTGTGTCGCACCAGAGAGGGGATCAGAGAGACAAGAATTACATCTTCAAAATGAGTCATAACTCCTGACCGTATGAGGGAATGCACACGGCGGTACAGTAAGGCTGCTTGACTCAGGGCTAGGCGGACCCTTTCCTCCGAAAAGTCCTCAGCCAGGCTCGGGAACTTGGGGTGAGGCGACGCTTTCTTTCACTCTTATCTTGTCTCACCCCCACCCCATTCCCCAGAGGAAACAAACAAACAAACAAACAAACAACGCGAAACAGCCCCGGGGTGAAGCACACTCGGGCAAATTGATAATAGTAATTATAGGAAGCCCACTCGCCCCGCGACCCCTCCCCTCCCCTCTTGGAGTTGATCGAGGCACTGTCTTTTCCTCCCTCCACCCCCCCGCCCCCAAATTAAGATTTCCCGTTTCACACCAGAGTAAGAAATATAATTATAAGCCTCTTTGGACACTGTCCCTCCCCACTCCCCCCCCCCCCCCACCTCTACCACTTTGACAATATTTACTTAAGTATTTCCCCCCACCTCACTCACACACATGCTCCCCACACTGGTTCCCTTAAATAGTTCCAGTAGAAAAGAAAAATTTTTCCCCCTCAAGAAAGGAAAGAGAAAGTCCAACCGCTACAGCAGTACTTTTAAGCTCTACTAAATGATCGTATCCTTTCTGGCTTCGAAACTTTTGTACCTAAAAATCGAGAGAGGCGCTGCATTTTTTCAGCTGAAACTGTCAAAACTTGGAGTAGGGGAACCTCGGAGGCAGGCAGGAGAGGAGGAGAATCCCGAAACTCCGTGGGGTTGGGAAGATGCTGTGCCTCGAGGATTAGTTCAAACAGGGGGCTATAAAAGATGTAACAGATGCAAACTGTAACACAGGGCCATTAACCCTTAATCTGCCGAGCACACTCAGTCCCCACGCCCCGCACCTATTGTCTCCCGTGCTGGAAGCTTTGCGGAAAACCTGGAAAGTGAGTATCAGTTTCCACACGTTTGCTGAGAGGGGAGGGGGTGGGGGCAAGCAGAGAGAAGGGGAAGTGAATTATTTAGAAAGCACCTTGAATTTAACCTAGGCATAGTGGGAGAGTTTTAATTTAAGTTTGACATATTTTGTCATTTCTTGGCTCTCTTCATTTGAAATTGTAGGGGAAAAATCCTGAAATACAGAAATGGTCACACAAGTGTCTGGGATGAAACAGCTGGCCTGTCTATATTCCTGCTGAGACTTACACACGATTGCATATAAATATATGTTTAATAAAGTAAGCTGCTAGTTTTATGAGCATGTGTGTGTGAGGGAGAGACAGGGCATTTGTGCTGTAAACTTTATCTTTGCCTGTTATTTCTAACTCTGGAGTTAGTAATCTTGCCTTCATCATTATAAGGGGGGCATGTAAAAAAAAATATATATATATAAGTAGGTGGGAGATAAACATATTCATGTTAGCAGGGCTCACCACTGTTCCTGGGAACTCCTACTATCTCTCTCGACTTTTCAGTGCCAAAGCATGGAATGGGATGTGTGTGTGTGTGTGTGTGTGTCCCCGGTTAAATCCATCTATATTACTATGCCATTTAAAATAACAATTTCTAAAGTTATCCTTAATTTAAAACCCTGATATCCTGACAGCAGTTTTCCTCCCAGCTGTAGTGACCCCCACCCCACTTTGGTAAACGACTCAAGTTCCATGAAGACTTTCACTTCTTTATTTATCATCACAGAAGTGAGGTGTTACTTCACATACACACACAAAGAATGAAATAAAGAAATGAAACTCGCTAAGCAGATAGAAAACAGACACTTTCTGCTTAGAAAACAGCCTTCTCCGGTGGGAGAGGAGGATGGACTGCCATATCTAAGAGAAAGACTTGCCCCCGAATTTGGTAGGTTTGTGTCGATCAAGTTTTGTAATTATTAACAGGTATTTGCAAAGTTTTAATTGCTGAATACAATGAATTGGAACTAGCTGTGAAAATAGAACAGAGTCTCTCCCCTTGAAGAGTTTTTATTCCAACCATATAGTTCTCAATAAAACTTTTCCTAGCTTGGGTAGCAAAATGCACCTTTGGTTACCTGAATGGACAGGTACAGGGTAAATTGTTGGGGGAGGAGAACAAGAGAAAAGGAAGCAGAGAGATCAGGAGTGGGAGAGAAATCGGAGAAGTCACTCTTGGGAAAAGCTTGCCATAAAAGAGCTAAACCCACCTGAAATTCCTACCCACAGACACTCCTTCTCACTTCAGACTCACATCCCCACTTAAAAGGAGAAAATCATAAAAGGAGAGTGGTGGGTAATAATACCAAAAAGGAATAAAAAGAGAGAAAAGAAGAAAAAAAAACCTACCTGCGAAGTCTTGTTTGTAGTTTTGGCCAGAAATGGTGAGAAGAAAAAGCATGAAGAAGCCGCGAAGTGTGGGGGAGAAAAAGGTGGAAGCGAAGAAACAGCTCCCGGAGCAAACTGTACAAAACCTCGCCAAGAGTGTCGGGAGGCAGGACCGTTATTCCTGCGGAGCAGGTTAGAACTGATCTCTTTTAGCCACTCCAGGAAACACAAACCTGGGGACGGACTGACGTGTTACGCCTCTTCTAATGACATTTTTTTCTTTTTCTTTTCTGTAGGAGAGAGAGAGACCCTGAAACACGCGCCACCTATCTTTGTGGGGAGGGATAATTGAAGCGCCCTGAGCGTGAGCATCATGTGAAAACGTGATCGCCAAGTTTCTCTCTGGGAAAGGATCTGGGATAGATTATACCTTGAAGTCTCCGCAAACGCTTTAGTGGAAGAAATGAAATTCCACCTCCCTCCCTTCCTCTCTCCCTCCCTCTCGCTCCCTCCCTCCCTCCCTTCTCCACGCCCCCCCCCCCCCCCCCCCCCCCCCGTCAAGCCTTTGGCATCATTATCCTCATCACTAAATCCTACAGAGTACAGGGCGGAAAACGGTGCACACCATTCACTGAACTGGAGAATTCTAAGGAGCGAAAGTTAAAGGGGAAGATCCCGGGTCCTCAATCCAGATTGCCTCTTCTTATACAGAGATCTCTAATGACCAGATTTGAGATGCACATTAAGTTGTGTGGATTTCTCAGCACAGTTTCTGGAACTAAATTCTTTGCCCTTTCTCTTATTATTTTTTCTTTTTAGATGCCAGGGCCAGAAAAAAAAATGCTGCATGTGAACTACATCTTAGGGTGTGTTGGTGTGTGTGTGTGTGTGTGTGTGTGTGTGTGATGAATTTCTGGATTGGATCCTCAGACTAAAAAGTAGTTTGGCATTTTTTAAATAGGTTCTCTAAGTAATTAACAGAGAGCGCTGGGTTGACGGATCTCTGAATCCCTCTACATCTCACGGAGACTTTACTATAAAGTGAGTGAGCATGTGTAGTGAGACAGGAGGAAAAGGAGAAAGGCCATAGAGGAACTTAGCAGGGAAGGAAGAGCATGATATTAAACAGCATGGGGTCTAAGTTTTGGAGTATATATTTTTTGATATTGCAATTAAAGTAAAATTAAAAAGAAAAGACTCCACCTTTGCTCTGAAGGGATTGGTTATGTAAATATGGAAGGGATTTCCTGGAGAATACAGCTTTCTACTGTATGGTTAATTAAATAATCACTCAAAAGCTTCCAATGTGACGCTTCTGTCGTAATCCAATCAGGTTACATAGGTCCTAAACAAGAAAGATATTTTCCACATCTGGAAGTCAGCAATTTAGCAAGTACTGCACATTATTAACCAATTCAGAGCCCACTTCCCAGGGGAATTTTTTTTGAAGTTTAAGTGTTCTTAACCAATGCTCTGCTGTTTTGTTAATCAAAAAGCTGGTTTACACTGCACATAATTGGAACTAATATAGAAGTAAATAAAGACAGCCAAATTTGAGGATGCTGAGCACAGGCATTTATCGGAAAAGGAAGAAATCTCTTAGCCTCCAATGGTTCAGGCTCAATTTCTTAAAGAACTGTGAGGCTTTTTTTTTTCCAAGAGTGAAAGTGCTTGCTAACCTCAGAGCACAAATAAACTTCCAGTCCCACAACCTTAAGGTTTTCAAGCAAAGGTAAAGGTAGAGGTGTCAAGAGGACTAAAGAATAGCCTCATGCCAATTTTTTTCTGCTTTAATATTGTTAATATGTTATAGCCCCCTGTTTTCTGCCTGATGAAATCTGAAGCAAATAATACCCTGATCCAACACTAGACTTTTACTTACATTAAGATAAAGTGCTTTGAACTGTGCTTTGAATGTGTGCCTAAAGCAAGACTTTGAATGTAAGAGTCACTGGCAATTGCACTCAGAGGAGGGAAAAGCCACGACATGGGTTGCCACATCCACACTCCCAGAGGTGCATGTCTTTGTATTTTGTATGTTTATTTTGGGGGGAGGGGGTGGGACAGCCACCAGCATGATTACAGCCAATTCTTACTTTAGGATGCAAGAAAGTCAGTCCTCACAGTTGGTTACAGACTCACCTCTTTTCCTAACTTGAATATTTATTACAATGAGAATAGCTAGATAAATTAATCTTCTGTCCACCCCATTACAGATAAATTACCCATTGAAGAGGAGCAGTCAAGCTCGTCAGTCTAAAATTAATAATAAAAAAGAAAATCAAAGATTTCCAACATGGGTCAGACACATTCTCAATTTTCTGTTTTACATTTGTTTCAATATTACATATATACTAAATATTTGTATGAGTTTCAAGTTCCTGCTCTGAGATTTGTCTCTATTATTAATATCCTTTTTTCTTCCTCTTCTCACCATCACCTTATTTAAAAATAATTGAAATTCAGCTTTCTCTAGAAGTTTGTTTTTCACCCTCCCCTCTCCCATTCCGAAGGAAGTAGGAGCCCCACTGCACGGAGTGATCCACGCAAGACCCCACTCCGGGAGCCCAGGTAGCCACTGGAGACTCACCGCCCAGACATACACACTCACAGGAAAAACTTCAGGTCAGAGAATCAAATCGAACGGTAACAAATCACCTTGTCTTATTATCTATATTAATGTCAGATTGCCTAGGATCTGACTTACAAAAAAAGGCTCTTAAGTATTTCCACTAAAAACACCTAATCATTTGAATATTCTGGGCTCTGTAATTATTCAAGTGGCAGCAGGCAGCCCCAACTCTTAGCACTAGGAGTTCCGACGTGCAAGTATTTAACATGGGGCAAAAGAGCAATCTTTCAGATTCCCTTCAAGGTGAATATATGGATGGTGGCACGGGAAGGGTCCCCGCGAGGGGTGGGCGCGCCAGGAAGTTGCCCCCCGCCCATGCTTGGCAACGCCCTGGCACTCCGGTCCCCATTTCACCGACAGAGTTCCCACCAACACAGAGGCGGTGGGACCAGAGAAAGCCGGAATATAAATTTGTCCCAAACACTCCCTTAGTCCGAAGGCCAGTTCGGGGACAACAGGGATAGTGGGATCAGCGGGATGCAGGAGCGCAGGATGCAGGGAAAAGTCGAAAGAGAGGACGGGGTGGGGGGCAGCTAGCTTTCGGCTTCTCACACAGCAAAGCAAGTCCTGTAAATGAATCGCTCCTTCCCCGTCTTTCTTCTCCATTAATAATCCATTTTGAGATTAACACAGACCAAGGGGATTAAAAGAACAGATACGTGCAAATGTGAAATAATATTGCAATCGACATTGGAGGGAGAAAAATAACTCTTTAGGGTTTCTTTGAGTAAAACAAACTGCCTCCCTCAGGATTCCCTCCACCCAAGCAGAGTGAGAAGATGCACTTTTGTTTTCCTATTCCCTCCAGCCAGGACCTGGTGCCTGTCCCCCCATTCACCTCTCCGTCTGTCAATTTCCTCAACTTTCACAGCTCCCCCACCTCTCCCCAGCCCCCCGCTCCGCTCCCGGGCCCAGATGCCCGAAGAGATACAAAGTTTCTGCCCTTGAACACACAGGCTGCAGAAGGAATTTGAATTTGGCCACAGCGAAATACTTTTTTCTTTTTTTAAAGCAAATTGTTTATTTTGTACAATGTGGAGAAAATTTTTTAAAAGGAACTTATTCTCGTTTTGAAACAGAATTGACCTTTCATCGGGAGGAATTATTTGGACCCTGTTGTTACGCAGGAGGTGGGCAACTTCTTAGTGCAAGCAAAGGGTGATAAGGGGTCCCCTGGATTGAGAATGTATGGAGGGGGTTGGGGCGGTAGGGGTCCAAGCCAAGCCAAACGGTTTTCTCACGTGCAAACTCGCAATCCAATCCATTCGGAGTTGAGCCTAGGATAGGAGGGGGGGTGGAAATCAGGAGCATCTCTCTGAGAAGCCCTTGCAAACAAAATCAAAACAGGACTAGAGAACCTCAGACCGTCCCTAACATCCCTGCTGCGAGGCCCGCGGGCTGTGGAATCTCGCACGTCACCTGGCCCGGCAGCGCGGCCAGCCGAAGGGCTTTATTTTCTTTTCTTTTATTTTAATTTTTCGAAGTTAAGGTTGAATCTCGGCTTCTGTGCTTTTGCCAACATCTCCTCCATTGACAGGAACCAGCAAACTTCAAGACTCAAATGAGCGTCTTAATTTACTGATGCAAAACAGGTCTGCTTGTTGCCCCCAGTTCTCGGCGCGCTGTCCCCCGCGCCCCCAGCTTCGGTCCTCCATTTGATCTCTGGGTAAGGCCCCGCCGCCCAGGCGGGGGAGCACGTGGGGGGGGAGGGTCGCCCCCGCCCGCTCGCCCTCCCCCGGACCTGTCCCCGCCCGGGAACCCCGCGACCCCCGCCCCGCCGCCTGGTCAGCTGACCTGGCTCGCTCGCCGGCTCCCCGCCCGCCGCCCTGTTTCCGGTCCCCGGGGTCCGCGAGCAGCGCACGTTGAGGGAGCGGCCGCGGCGGGGAGGTGATGCTGGGGGCTGATTACCATGAGAAAGGCTGTGCCTGGAAAAGCCTCCTCCACGCGACTGTCAATCTCACTAAGGAGAGGGGGTGGTGACGGAAAGGGGCCCTGTAGGAGTCACCAGAAAACTTGGAGTGAGTTGGATGCGACGCAGGCCCGAGGAGGTGGCTTTCGCCTCAAGTTGGAAGGCTGTGGCGCTCAGTGCGCGGACGCCAGCAGCCTCGCCAGGGAATTGAAAAGCAAAAATCCTCTCTTCCCTCCCTCCCTCTTGCTCTCCTTTTCAGCCCTTCCTGCCCTTTATCCTTATTTTCTTGAAATTCTTTCCCAGTTGCATTTCCTACATTCTCCTTTCTTTCTATTTGATCTCTCCCTTTTGCAATCTCTTGTTTTGTTTCTTAACAACCTCTCTTCTCCTTCGCTCTTTTCTGCCTACTTTCTGTGTCCAGATTTATCATTTCTTTTTGAAAACACAATGTTAAATATGTAATTAATCTACCAGCAGGAGGTCAGGGACACCCTGACTAAAATAACTGCCTAGGTCATCAGAGAACAAGTTCACCAGGTGTCAGTGAAAAGTAAAAATAATAATGATAATAACGTATAAATCAATTATTTCTGTAATCATAATCGCTTCTTATTCTGAATTATAACAGCTCAAATTGACTTTTAAAAATATATAATCTTCCTAAAAATGAAAATACTTCGAATAGGGAAATTCTTTAGAATTAAGGCAATATGAAAAAAAATTCTCATTAATAGTGATATTTTAGCAGTGCTTAACAGACTCTAGAATTATAATAGGTAAAAAAGGAAACTTAAACTGTGCTTTTTCCTTTAATGACTATCTGGAAAGTGTAAAAAATTTCCCAAAGCACCTCCCCACCCCCTAACAAAGATGAGTCTATTCAGAAAGAAACATCATGTCTTGCATTCTGTACATGCTAGCAAACACACAACTTGAGTTGTTGGGTTGTTTCCTTGGCCAGGTTGCATCATGACCTAACAGAGTTAGTGAACATAGGGCTGCTTATGTCATGAATGTGCTATATAATTTTGTTTTCCTTTTTCATAAATGTCTTTCATTCATTTTGGGCACATGTATTCTCTTCTTAAAATTCAGAATTTGCACTTGTTTACAATTTGTTTACTTTGTTGAATGTTTAAAATTTGTTAGGAATCAATGGAACATGTACATGAAGCCCTTTTTAGGCCAAGAAAAATAAAGATGCATTAGAAAGATGCCTTTTATGCTTCATAATTATTAATTGACATTTTATGATGAATAATTAATCATTTGAATAATTTTGGTATCTCTGATCTGAACACATATTTGCATATCTAATGCTTGATTTTAAACTGTGTTTTTGAAAAAAAAAGTTCATTCTCTTAGGACAGAGAAACAAAGTAACATTTCAATGTAAGCTTTCTCTTAAACACCTTTAGAAGTTTATTGATTTCAACTGTTCTTTATATATATATCCATAAACCTTAACAGTTTGTAAACCATTTTTTCATAGCAAACACATACATACGTGATAGAACTGCAATTAACGAGGAAAAACAATACCCTATGTAAAATCAAGTCACTCTCCTCCCTAAATGAGGAGCGTAAATTATGCACCATATTTTCTTATTGGAATTTGGTCATTGAACTTTTTGGTTATATTTACTTATACATATCAGAAAGTAAATAATTGAGGCAACTGACAGGTTTCAGACCTGGTATTTAAGGTAATTTTTTTTTTCATTTTTAATTAATATGTAGGCTGATTTAAAGTTACTTAAAAATTATTCAGGAAGCATATCCCTGATATTTTTATACCCTGTGTCAGTTGAAGCCCAAAGTATCTATTTTGAATACCAGCCCTGCAGACTACTACCTTTGTGACTACAGGCAATTTTCTCTAAGTTTGTTTCTTTATCTACAATGTGGTTATACTAATAGTGGCCATTTTTTAAGGTTTTACAGAGAATTAAATGAAGTAATACGTGAAATTTCATCATGGTGTAGTTTTCTTGTTATAATGAAAGGTTGAAAAAAAATAACATGGAACTTACAGATCAATTAAAGACAGTTTAAATTCTTTTCTGACTACCAAAACAACTAATTACCTTTTGGTATTATTCATAATTTTTCTATTGAGAATCGAGTGCTGTGTCATTAAGTGAAGAAAAATGAAAAACATCATAGGATTTATAGCTGGTTTACGATTCTTTAGACCTGTTCAAAGGATGCGTAGCCACGGGTGTGAAAATAAGTACAGTATTTTTTCTTCTGTTGGTTCAGCATTTAGTTTATTATATTCAATATGGTCATAGTTTGGCTATAAATATCAAACTTTTTCTAGTCCAAATGTATGAACTTGAAGTTTCTCATGTTCTTTAGTAACACATTGTCTTTGAGTATAAGGGTTAAGTGTGCAAAAGCTCAGAAGCGGTCTTGAGTAAGACTTGTGAGAAAAAAAGGGCAAACTTACAAATTTGGAGACCAGGAATTTGGCTGTCAAAGTACTGTTAGCTGTAAGACCATTCATAATGAACTGAGGAGCTATCCTGGGGTCTGCACTAATTTTAAGTACCTATAGTGGGGGACAAAATCAGTTTATTAAATGGAAAATGAAATTTTTGAGTCTTTTAAACATCTACAAGATGAGATTTTTTTTTTTTTAATGCAAAAGCTGAACAATCAGTGCAAATGCTAAGGGAAAAATCTATTGAGGTATTTAATGCCAATACAAATTGTTTGTTGTTTTTTAAGGCTCCTCAAAAACACTTAAAGGTACCTTACTTGTTTCCTTCCTCAGAGGATCCATTCCATGCTCCTTGCAGGTCAAAACTACCAAAAGGGCCACTTGGACATCAGCCTATGGGTTTGGAGTGACCTGGACCTTTTTTTTTTTTTTCCTTTTTAAAGGGAAATGTGACAAGAAATTGTTTGCACTGCAGATTATCTAGTGACCTGGAAAAAACTTCACGCTACCTTGTGGTCTTTTTTGATAATCCTTATTCTGTTAAAAGGTCCAAATTATAGACTTTGTACTCTACTCAGTACAATTTTGCACTGGGATTTTTTTTTTTTCTTCAGTGTTGTTTCAGGTACTTATATATAAAAACTTTACTCTAAGAAAGTATTCTCTCCATGATAATCACAACTATGAAATAATAATAGCTAAGAAAAAATACAAAAAAACAAAACTTGCTTCTCTAGGCCTGTCAGTTTTAGATGTGCCCTAGAGAGAATCAGTGACTTTCCCTAGTAGTCAAGTGTCTGATTCTTCGTGGCCTTTGATCTGCCAGGTCCACCTTCGTGGCCCACACCATGTACATGTGACATCCAGCATCCTCTCACCTTTCACAGACATCCTGCTGAACTGCCGGTGCCCACCCGCCCTACACACTGCATCGAGATCCACATCCAGTCGTCCTGGATGACTTAGTCAGTACTTCTCTTTCCATGTGTGGCTTAGTTTGCCCACTGAACCTAGTACTTAGGTTCATTTTTTAGTTACACTATTGACTCGGGTCGAATGCGCCAGTGGAATGCTTTTTCTGGCTTTGTTGCCTCTGGCTTCCCAGATAAAGTGTTTCCTAATTCAGTCTTGTCTCCTGGACCCTCGACCAGAGAAAAGCTCTCCTAGGCAGGTCCCTGCTAATTCTCCCTGGTCCCATATTGGGCTCAAGCACAGGACAAGCTGGTGATGACAGAGAGATCATGGTACAGGCATATCTGGGACTAATTTTTATTTCTTATATCGTTTCTTTGATCACTTGTTGACTGGGAACAGGACATCAGCGTATTTGAAACTAATGTCTGCGTATTCTTCTCAATGATAGCGTGTTACAGTGGCAAAGATAGAGGTTTTGGCATTAAATTAACTGGATTTGACTCCCTGTTTTGTGAATGCTAATTGTACACTGAGGTCAAAATATTAAACCCTTGTAAACTTCATTTTATTTTTTTTACATTTTTTTTTTTAATCCTCACCCGAGGACATTTTTCCATCTTTTGTACAGATAGAGTGGGAGGGAGAGAGAGGAAGAGAGAGAGAGAGAGAGAAACATCGACATGAAAGGGACACATCGAGTGGCTGCCACCCGCACGACCAACCAGGGCCGGGACAAACTGCAACCGAAGTACATGCCCTTAGTGGGAACCGAACCCGGGTCTCTCCGGGCCGCAGGCCGACGCTCTAACCGCTGAGCCAACCTGGCCAGGGCGTGAACTTCATTTTAAAAATGAGCAAAAGAGTATTTAGATTTAAGCTGGTTTTGATGAAAAAAATATGACCATATATGTAAAATGTCTGGTCCAAGGTAGGCAAGCCAATAACTAGGAATTCCTTCCCATGAATTGACCTAAAAATATATAAAGTTAAATTACAGAAAACCAGAGTGGATGTAACATGTGTTTTAGGTGATCTTTATTATTTTTAATTATTTTCTTATTTTTTAGTTATTTTATGATTTTGTTAGGAATTATTTAACTGGTTCTTGCATTACACAGAAATTAATGCTGATAACAGAGCTGGAAAAGTAATATGGAATTTCTCAACTTGTAGTAGAAAAGGTAGGGTGTTTATGACATTAAGCAACATAATACTAACCTCTGAGATGAATAAATGTACTTTACAATTTGATTATATATTTCACACTTCCATTTACAATTGTAAGGGAAAAATGCTTTTCCACATAATTCTCTCTATATGATTTGACACAGGAAGAAGCACTTTTGTAGCCAGGTTAGTGTGATCAAGAAGTGCCAAGTTCCTATTTGTTCAAGGCAAAAAAAAAAAAAAAAGTATTTAAAGTTCTTTACCTATTCTTACCAAACGTCAGAGGCCTGAAGGAATTGGGCTGGGTAGAAGGGATGGACTAGCACTTAGAAAGTTTGCCTGCCTATCTTCTTCCCACTCCGCCTTGAGTGCTGAAGCATGGATTTGGGGGGGGGGGGGTAAGAATATGTATATAGTGAAAACATTGCTTTACACTCCTGCCTGCAAATTTGGGAGTAGGGTTGTGTCAGCAGGCCCTGGCATGATCTACTGTGTATGTGACTTTTCTACCCTATGCCCTAGAAAGGAGGTGTCAGGGGAGGACTGGGCTGTGGACACAGGGAGCATATTGTTCCAATGGTTCTGCTACAGTGCAAACCAGGCTTCTTTCTCTCTCTCTGGAACTAACTTTGCTACACATGCAAAAAAATCTGTTCCTATTAGGTTTTTCCTTGGCCATTGTGGAACCATAAGTATGGCTCCTGTGGCAAAGGGGTAATTTTCGTGGGTTGAGTGAAGCTGGCTTACCTATTGTTCTTGGCACATGGCTAGCACCCTCTAGACAAGGACAGAACAAAGCTGAAAGTTCACAGAAAATACTTGGCCTTTTAAAACAAGAAGGAAAAATTAAAACCCCATTCTTTCGAAGCTTATTGTATCTATTAAGTGTTTGGAATTTTAGTTTAGAGAAATCAGCACAATCCTGAGCTATATTATTACCTACTATGACTTAGCATTTATGGGGGATACTGAAAAAATATTTATACTAGTTTGCTGTAGTTTTTCTGTAAGGATGATTTGTATTAAAGTTTTGCTTCTATTGGGGAGGATTTTTGTGTGGTTGAAGGAGATGTTCAGGGTTAGGTGAAATATGCTTGTGAATGTCATCTGGAATCATGTTGGACTCTGAATTTGGGGCAAAGTAATGCTTTTTATGATATTGAAGAAAAATACCATCATTTGGAGGTATTAAACCGTTGCTTCATTTATGATCTCTAAGTAGTAATTTATTTGACAAAGGAAAACAATCTATCACCAATGTGTCTTTCCTAATCCTCTGGAATAGTGCCTATTATATAGTAAATATTTGTTGTTGTTTGTGGAATCTGCCATTCATTAAGAAGCTTTAAAGGTATGTAAACTGATCTATTTCACACTTGTAATGGCTTGAGATAAGAATGAGGATAGATGAGGGTAGCAAGAGGGACCATGGACACTTAGACTTACACAACCTCCTTTTTTTTCAAATTATGTTCCCAATTACATAATTTACGCAAATTGTTTTACCCCTCTTCTTCTGTGTCAGTTTATACATGGCCTTAAAAAAAAAAAAAAAAAAAAGCGCGCCCTGGCCGGTTTGGCTCAGCGGTTAGAGCATCGGCCTGCGGTCTGGAGAGACCCGGGTTCGGTTCCCGCTAAGGGCATGTACCTCGGTTGCAGTTTGTCCCCGGCCCTGGTTGGTTGTGCGGGTGGCAGCCACTCGATGTGTCTCTTTCACGTCGATGTTTCTCTCTCTCTCTCTCTCCCTCCCACTCTATCTATACAAAAAAATGGAAAAATGTGCTCGGGTGAGGATTAAAAAAAAAAAGGAGCAAATGCAGAATTCTGTGTATCTATTTGTCTTTACCTTTAAGTGGCTCTAATGAATCTTTTCATGGTTTATTTTTAAGTAAATATATTAAAATTTAATAAGAGATTTTCTCTAAAAAAAGAACCCATAAAGGGAAAGCGGAGCGGAATAGGAAAAGCTCCTATTTTTGCTTCTGAAGGCAAGAGTGAAGTTGCAATTAGGATAAGTGGGGCCCTCACCTTCCTAACACCAAAGAAAGGAAACAAAGGACATAGGGAATTTTGTTTTGTTTCCTTTCAATTAGATTTTGCTGCCAGCAGCTTCATGTTCATGTAGAAAAGTATTAACCAGTTGCCCAAAGGTATATGAAAAGTGTGAGCCCTATTTACAATGCAATTCCCTTCCTTCTCTCTTCGTCTCTCTGCTTCAGGCTCTATGAGGCCCTCACCTCTTCTTACCTTTCTTTTGACACTCTCTATTCAGAGGGGGAAAAAAAAAAACTATCTTTCAAATATAGCCTTGTTCACATCCTTCAACAGGTTTAACTTTTAAATAGTAAGATATGACCGACCCCAGGATTTGAAATGTCCACTGGGCTTCAAAAAATTGCCTGGAGGAAACAGACTGTTTACCTGAAACATGTGGTGAAGTCGGACAGTTCAGTACTATTGCTGTACACCCAGTGCCTAGCATGGAGCTTGGTTCGCGAGAGGAGCTGAAGAACGCGTCTTGAATGAATGAAAGTGTGCATGCGTGAATAATGCTGCCAGGCTTAAGACACAGATGTCATTCGTTCCATATGACAAAAAAAGGAGTCAAAAGGCATTAGTGTAGGTGCAAAACTTACCTGTGGTCACAAACAGGGTTTGGGTATTATTTTTGAATTCTGAGTATTGTATTTTATTTCCAAAATGGAATACCTAAATCACTTATAAAGCAATAGAGTTATAATAGTCCCTCAGTCACTCGCAAAGGAAAGTTTCAATACAAATAAAGTCATACATATTTATACTAGGGTAATTCAAAATAACTTCCTCACATAAGCACAGCTACGTTGAAATAAAATCTTGCCAACACCTCTGAGTACATTGCTTTAAGGGAAAAAAAAAATGCTCCCCGTAGCGTCAGAACTATTTGAAAATCTTGCCAGCTTCTTCAACATACATCAGTTATCTCTCTTCAAATCATTGACAAGAATTTAAAAACTGCTTCATAAGAACAACTGTTACCCTTTCTCATACTCTAGTTAGAACCTGATCTTCTAAAAAGGACCATATTTACAGCTTCTTTTGAAATTTTGAAACCATTTGGCTGATATGTTTTTGCTACATTTTCTCTTCCTGATTTAATTACTAGGGACATTTGCATGAAAACAGGAGGATAGGGACATAAGATTTTTGTCTTATGAGTTCATCTGTTTCTGATGCTTATTCCCCACCTGAGACCAGTATCTGTTTTATTACAACTGGGAGGCCAGGAGCTAGATTGGAAATGATGAAGAAGTTGTTGGAAGTGAAATAAAGTTCAGAAATAGGGACTGAGGAGGCTGCATTTTCTTCCAGGCTACTTATTGTAATTAGCTAGTCATTAATAATAGCAAGGAGCACAGAGAAGGCCATTCCCTGCAAATCACTGAGGGAAGAAGTCTAACAAAAGGGGAGATATTCGCATGTGCAGTGAAGTTGGGGTGACATAGGGAAGGTACCTGTCAGTCTAACCTGGAACAGAGTTCATTGGTTAGAGGGGGTGGAGCCAATGCAAGCCCACGAAAATTTGGAAATACATAACTCCCTAGACAAAGGAACTCACTCTCTTGGCTCGTACGGCTCCATTGTACACGCCTGTGTTCCCTCCATGGCCATGCGGCCCTAGAGGTTGCGTGGCCCATGGCCACGCAGATCCCACACACAACGGACTGATGGACTACAGCTGGGAACACAAACTGAGCTCGCCTGATGCTGGACTGAAGTGTGCAAATATGGAACAGAAACTGGGCAACGGCTTAATCCTAGCTCTGCTGGAAGCAAAAGGGGACTTTTTCCTTGGCGGGAGGCAGGGAAATGGGACCTTGGAAACTCTGGGGTTTGATTTCACAGAAATAAAGCTTTCTACAATACCTCATTCTCCTGGGTGAGTCTCAGGAAAATTCCTTTTCTTGTGACATCGCAAGAACCCCAGTTCCACCGGCAGCAGGTGAGGACACGGAGAGCTCCCCACTGGTAACACAAACAGTCCAGCCTGTCGGTGACACATGCTGTTGCTATGAAAAAGGTTAGAAAACTGCAGAAATATACAGAACTTTAAAAAAGTTAATGCTTCTTTAAGAAAACCATGTCTAGGCAGTTACTACTCTGTCACAGATGTAGGCAGGTATCAAAAAAACACACAAAACATTGAAGGAACCAAATGTAGGTCACATGTGAAGTCTAGAGATGGCCACTGAAGGGGGAGAGGAGGTGAGGCAAGAGGCTCCACTACTTCTGATCACCTTGCAGATGCCTGTGGTTTTCCACAAGGAGAAGCAGAGAAGACTGTGGTGATACATTCGGAACGTCTTCACCTGGAGTTCAGGGGGCATGTAGACATGCACACATTCAAAGCTGAAGTCCTAATCCTCTCCCCACTTCTCACTCTCTCCCCTCTTCTCCAGCTTGCTGAAGGGCACCATTGTCCACCCAGTCTTCCAAGCCCATACCCCGTGTTGACTTTTTGACTCCTCTTTTTTTTTTAACGTCCACATTCAATCTGCTCAGCAAGTGCTAATGATCTTACCTCCACAAGTCCCTCCAATGGGCTCCAATTCCTCAAATCCTCCTCACTTGCGCCCTTTGCCCTGTTTCATCTCTTTCCAAGACTGTGCCACCTCCTAACTGACTTTCCTGTTTGCAGTCTTCCCCCCTTATATCTGTTCTCCACACCGTCACCAGAGGAAGGGGGTGAGCCAAGCATAAATGTGACTGTCACTGCTCAGTACAAAAGCCATCAGCAATTCCCCGTCATGTACCTGCTGTGCTCTTCAAATTCAGGTAACCCTAAGGATTGGTGTTTTTATAAATATCGTTTTGAAATAATAATACTTCACTTTAAACTTTGTTCCGTTCCCCTAGTTTTGGGTAAAACTGAGAATGAAGAAGCTGGGCCATGTTAATCCTGCCTGACCCCAGGGTTTGAATACCCCAGAGGGAGGTGCCCAATGCCAGTGTGATGAACCACAGGTTCTTCAGCAAAGCACCTGACGCCCACTTAGGGCCCATCTGTCTTCTTCCTCCTCCCCTCCCACCGCCCTTCAAATGGCACATTACACGTTTGTACTCTTGTTTATATTTCCCCTTGAATAAACCATGCTCTTTCCCCTGATAGGGCTTTTGCCTGTTATTGACTCTATCAGAAATATTCGTTCCTCCTCCCTTTATTGTGCCGACTTGTCTGTTCCTTCTTTGACTCGGCTCACATGTCCTCTCCTTCTGGAAGTCTGAGGTTGCCTCTTCTGCGTCCTCATGGCCCTTAACACTCTGCCTGGAGTCACTCCTTTATAGGTCTCGCAGCTGGAGTCAAGCCAGGGACACTGTCATCTACACCTTTATACTCTATGTGAGCTGAGTGTTGTGTCCCTGACATGCCACGTGATGGTATTTGGAGGTGGGACCTTCAGGAGGTAATTATGTTTGGATGAGATCATGAGGGCGTGGTGCCCATGATGACATTCATGTCCTTATATAAAGGGTGACACAGAGAGCTCTTGCTCTTGCCATGTGCACGCACCGAGGAAAGGCCACGTGAGGCCACAGTGAGATGGTGGCAGTCTAAGAGCCAGGAAGCTGGCTGTCATCAGGCACCGAATCCAGTACCTGGATCTTAGACTTCCCAGCTTTCAAGACTGTGAGAAAGAAATGTCTGTTGTTTAAGGCAGTTTATGGCATTTCGTTACAGCAGCCCAAGCATGAAGACAAAAGCACTAATACAGATCCTCATAAGTGTCTTGCACATAGGAGACACTTAAAAATCGTTTTAGAACTGGGTATGAATGTCGTGGTGCAAATTCATTTTCATCACTGGCAATGAACTCCAGGTACACGCATGCTCCGCTGATAACACGCTTAGCCACAGGGAGGCTACAGCCTTCCCACACTTCATGGCAACAAGGTACCCAAAAGTTGGAAATGTCTCATTGAAATTTATGAATAACTTGCGTTTAGTTTAGATATGCTTTTGCAAAGACATTAAAATAAATATACCTTTCACATGGAAAACATTTCACATTTCAAAGCTTTCACACATGCATTTTCCTCCCTTGATCCTTACAATAAACTTTCAAGGTTGGTACATATTATTATGCCCAATTTGGAAAAGCAAGAAATTAAATTAAGATTTTGGAGGGGTAGCCCTGGCTGGTTTGGCTCAGCGGTTAGAGTGTGAGCCCGCGGACCAGAGTCCGGGTTCAGTTCCTGCTAAGGGCATGTGCCTCAGTTGCAGTTTGTCCTGGCCCCAGTTGGGGTTGTGTGGGTGGCAGCCGCTCGGTATGTCTCTCATGTCGATGTCTCTCTGTCTCTCTTCCTCCCTCTCTCCCTCCTGTTCTATCCGAAGATAAATGCAAAGATGTCCTTGGATGAGGACAGGAAAAAAAAATATTTTGGTGGAGTAAATCAAAATAATCCCACCTATATGGGAGGTCCTAAGTATGTTTAAGATATGGAAACACATTCGTGAGGCTGGTAAAGGACAAATATGGTAATTATGTGACAGATGAGGAAATAGGGTGTTGAAAGGACTGGTTCAGAGTCGCCTTAGCATCCTGTGACTCAGTTGAGTCCTGATTTAGCCCCTCACTCAGATAAATCATATTTGTATACATATTATTTTTTTAAAATTATTTTTATTAATTTGTTTTTGTTACAGATGTTTCTCCTTTTTCCCCTGTTGACACCCTCCTCCCCATCCCCCCACCCCTTCCCCAGCTTTGTTGCCTATGTCCATTGGTTATGCATACATGCATATAAGTTCTGTGGTTTATCTCTCCCCCCTGAACTTCCCCCTCTCCTGGGGTTTATCAGTCTGTACCCTACCTCTATGTCTCTGGGTCAATTTTGTTCATCAGTTTGTTTAGTTCATTATATTCCACAAATAAGTGAGATCATGTGATATTTGTCTTTCTCTGCTTGGCTTGTTTCACTTAGCATAATACTCTCCAGGTCCCTCCATGTCATCTCAAATGATAAGAGATCTTTCTTTCTTACAGCTGCATAGTATTCCATTGTGTATATGTACCACAGCTTTTTTTATCCACTCATCTACTGATGGACACTTGGGCTGTTTCCAGATCTTAGCTATTGTAAATAGTGCTGCTATGAACATAGGGGTACATATATTCTTTCTGATTGGTGTTTCAAGCTTCTTAGGGTATATTCCTAGAATTGGGATCACTGGGTCAAATGGAAGTTCCATTTTTAATTTTTTGAGGTAATACCATAGTGTTTTCCATAGCGGCTGCACCAGTCTGCATTCCCACCAGCAGTATGCTAGTCCCCTTTTCTCCACACCCTCGCCAACACTTGTTGTTTGATGATTTGTTGATGGTGGCCATTCTTACAGGTGTGAAGTGATACCTCACAGTTGTTTTAATTTGCATCTCTCTGATGATTAGTGATGTTGAACAATTTTTTTATATGTCTCTTGGCCATTTGTATGTCCTGTTTGGAGTGGTATCTATTTAGGTCCTCTACCACATTTTTTTTTCCATTTGTTTGTTCAGATAGAGTGGGAGGAAGAGAGAGAGAGAGAGAGAGAGAGAGAGAGAGAGAGAGAGAGAAACATCGATGTGAAAGGGATACATTGAGTGGCTGCCACCCGCACAACCCAACCAGGGCCAGGGACAAACTGCAACCGAGGTACATGCCCTTAGCGGGAACCGAACCCGGGTCTCTCTGGACCACAGGCCGACACTCTAACCGCTGAGCCAAACCAGCCAGGGCCCCATTTTTTAATTGGGTTTTTTGTCTTCCTTTTGTTCAGTTGTATGGGCATGCTATATATTTTGGAAATTAATTCCTTCTCTGATGCATCATTGGAAATCATGGTCTCCCATATGGTGGGTTCCCTTTTCATTTTGATGATTGTTTCTTTTGCTGTGCAGAAGCTTTTTAGTTTGAGGTCGCCCCATGTGTTCATTTTTTCCCTTTGTTTCTCTTGCCTTAGGTGTGGTCATAGTTGTATACATATTAGAAAGGACACTTTACATTGGTTTTAGGAGAGCAATCAGAATAAATTGTTTTTTTTTCTCTTCGTTTCCACAACTGGTTTGTCACTTGTTGTTAAGTACACAAAGACACACTTGTCCAAGAGAGTAGTTTGGGAGCTAAATAGGAAAATAAATGTGGTTGATAGGAGGTCAGTAAACTCAGACAGGAGAGCAGGAGCCACAGGGATCGTACAAAGACTGAACATTTAAAACTTTGTGTCTTTTGCCATGAAGTCATAACTCAGTTTTAACTAAACCTAATAAGACTGTGTAAGTATATGTTACCACTAATTTTCTAGAGCTTTTTTCCCTGATAAATGTAAGTCCTAAGAAAATGTTTATTTTTTATAGTTCTGTCGTTGAATGAGATGCTACTTCCAGTAAGAGACTGTCTTTTACTGCTCTTTACTTAGAATTTGATAAAGCAAATTTAGCAGCTACTCTTTCGAAGGGAGAAAAATTTCACAAAAGTTAAAATGACAGATAAAACATATTACTTAATCTATTTGTCCTTTAATTCACTGTTGAGAGGCCAGTCCTACAAAATAAATTTTGCACATACTATGAAGCAACACCTGAATGCAAAGATACTTATAATCTCCCTCCTACTGACCCCTAGAAATTGGTTAAACAGTTTTTCAAAATATGCTGCTATGCACGAATATGTTCAAGTTAAAATGTGCTGGCTAATGCATCAGCGTTACCAGCCAATTAATACATTCAAATGAGTGAGGGCATTTTATTTTCTAAGCTAATAGACTGCTTGACAATTGCACACATCTATCACACATTCGTTCACATAACAAATGCTTATTTATTCCCTACTGTGTGCTGGGCACCATGCTGGGAATAAGGATACACCAGTGGTCATGACAGACCGAATCCTCACAGGCTGGCCGGGAAAACAGACCGTGTGATGAATGCTACTGGGAGACGAAGAGGCAGGCCCATCTAGCCAAATGATAGCTACAAAATAAAGTGAAGGCGAGAGTACATCTTCCTAATGCACAAAAGGTCAGGTCTTTGGAATCCATCAAACAGCACTGAAATTAGTTTAAATCACCTGTGACGGGTTATAACCCTTCCAGGCTCGGCTAAAGGCACGTTGGACCTCAGAGTAGGCTGGAGGGAGAGGGGAGAAGCCCTGTGTCGGAGCCTCAGAGAGGCCAATAATCCAATGACAATAGGACAATAGCTAAAGGGCTTAGGTGCACACAGCTTTCAAGAGGCTGACCTCAGGGTCCAGGGTACATTCTGGTAGATCTTCTTACCAGCTATGAGGCAGTGTCTCTTACATCCCGGGGGGTTCTGCCCCCCAATTGGCTGCTGATTCTCATGGACAGGCTCTAGTCCCCAGACAAGGGGACATTGGCAAAGGCTAGACAGATTACCCGGGGAGCAGCTCAGGCTGGGGTTTAGGCCAAGGCACTGGTTCCAGCAGAGAACCAAAGGGTACAGTGGGCACCACAGCAAACACAATGCAACGGAATGGATTAGGGTCTGGGGGCCGCTCCTTGGGGCCTTTCCGGGTGCCCAAGTTCCCCAGGTGACAGGCCTATGGCAGTGGTGTCTCTTTCTTCCATACCCTCTGCCTGCCACCAGTGCCTCCTCGCCTGGTCCGGTTGTTTATATTCTAGTACTACCTCTGATGCGCAAATACGGAACAAGGCTTCTGCTTGCAACAAGAACAATTTATAGCTTTGAATGTGAGTTGGGCTTTTTTATTGGGAAATAACATTTTATTTTGGTAACTGTCGGTTCATTAAGATATAGGTAAGACATGGGCTTTTTGCTGCAAAAGATGTGATGTTTGAAATTAAAACAAATATAAATGAATTATCTTAATTGTTAATTTATTGACTCTAATGGTTGTAATCTTATTTTTTTTAACCCAAAACAACAAAACTATAAAAATGTCATTAGCCCTGGTCAGTTTGGCTCAGTGGTTAGAGCGTAGGCCTGAAGTCCGGAGAGACCCGGGTTCTGTTCCCGCTAAGGGCATGTACCTCAGTTGCAGTTTGTCCCCGGCCCTGGTTGGGTCGTGTGGGTGGCAATCACTCGATGTGTCCCTTTCACATCAATGTTTCTCTCTCTCTCTCCCCCTCCCATTCTATCTGAACAAAATATCGAAAAATGTCCTCGGGTGAGGATAAAAAAAAATAAAAATGTCATTAATGAGTGAATGTGTGAATTTTCTTTCCTTTAGTATCTTTGCTCTTTACTTGAGATAACTAAGTAGCACACATGCATATGTTGTTTCCATGCAGCGGGTTAGGTCCTTTGAAATGGACCCAGTAGATACAAATTCATCACTGTTTATGCTCAACTTAATTTTTAAAAAAATCACATGGAACTGTTTTTTCTCTTTGAAGATAAGTTCATATTTTTTCTTTCTTCTTCTTTTTTTAACTCTAACCCAAGGATATGTTTATTGATTTGAGAGAGAGAGGAAGGGAGAGAGAAGGAAAGAGAGGGAGAGAGAGAAATATTGATTGGTTGCCTCCTGTATGTATCCAGAACAGCAATCGAACCCAAACCTTTCTGGTGCATGGGACCATGCTCCAACCATCTGAGCCACTGGACTGGGGCAATGTAAGTTCATTCTAAAAAGCTATGTTTTTATATATATATATATATATATATATATATATATATATATATTTTTTTTTTTTTTTTTTTTTTTTTTAAAGGCTGAGCTAGGCAGCACAGGTTGTAACTTGACCACTTACCACTTGGGCAAGTAATTTTGGCCAAGTCAGCTAACTTTTCCGGGCCTTGGTTTTTACATTTGTAACCAGCCTAATGGGATCACTATTTAGAACAAATTAAACAGTGGGGATACAAGTGCCTGTTAATTGTCGAGTGTAATGCAGGTGTTCGGTATTTATATTCAGTTGCAGATCGTGTCCACATCATATCAACCAAAATGCGAACACATTCAACAGCTCAACCAGTTCTTGAGGCAAGAAACGTGAGATGGCAGCAAGGAAAAGGGTCAGTGACACTCTTGGCTTCCAACCAGACCTCTGCAAAAATCTTTCCTAAGTGCGTATTTTAAAAGATGAGGAAAGATAAAAGAATGAGGAGAACTGCTCTTTTTCTCTGATCGTTAAAACATTTTCTCTTCCCAAATAACTCAGCTATAGAAACTCAAGGCCTAACTCAGGACTGAAGGTGGCCATTCAAAGCACTGTTTACAATGTTGTATTTATGCAAGTGAGGTGCCATGAACATGTACTCATATCAGACAGAGGTGGACATGAGCAGAACAAGCTTGTTCACAAAGTCCGGCCCTCCACTTGGCCATGGGTCACAAAAATCTGATGTCTGCACATGAAACGCTTCCTTGAACAAAAGTTGAAACTTGTGTGCTTGTGTGTGTGTATTTAATATGTAAAGGAAGAATGAAAGTGAGACACCAGACTCTTTCATTGACTCAAATGTAGGGCCAAATTTTAATAACACAGCTGTCCAGATGTGAGACACTAATGAGAACATAAGGAATTCCTGGATAGAAAAGGGATGGTTGGCCCAATGGCCTGTCTCCTTCAAGTTTATTGCAACACACCTCTCAGTGTTGTCAGCATATCTGCCACCCCTTCTGCCTACATAAACATGTCCAGCTGTCTCTTAAACTCCTTTTTACTTTATGTTCCACTCAATGGACTTATTTGGTAATTTGCAGTATTTTCCATATGTTGGTGGATCTTGGGATGAAGTCGTCCTACGTTATCACTACTTCTTAACTAATTACACAAAATGTTCAATAGTAAAATGTTTACAGCAGACAGCTCTGGAAATTTGGAATGGATCAACTGAGGAAACAAATAAACCTGTAATAAATTCAGAAAGAAAAAACTATTCTTTTTCTAACCTATGTTTTAATCTTTCTTAAGATGGGAAGATGTAAGTGGTCAGTGATTAAGATGGGTAAATCTAAAAATTTTCTTCTGCTATATTAGTCTTATCAACAAAATTCTTAGCAAGAAGAAAATGGTAAGTTCAACTGATGGAATCAAAAAAAGATCTGCTGTTTTATTTTGGTCGAGTTAAAGCCATGTTCTGGGTACAAATTTTATTTCCCTAATTATATCAATACTCCAGACTAAATAAATTTGACTGGAATTATTCAAAAAATTAAACTCGTTCTCTGAATCAGTATAGAAATGACTTTACAGTAAACACTTTTCCCCAAAACGTTTCAAATGACTGGAGATCAATGGTCTTGGGATGAATTTTTAGGTTGATTATGGGGACTTCTGGTTGGAAAATACACTTGAAAACTTCCTTTAAGATTTGATGGAAGCTCAAGGAAATGGAAATAACTAGTGTGCTAAGGAGAATGAATAATTAGTATATAATTCAGTTGAATACTTTACATTTTCATTTTTGAATGCCATTATTTAAAAACTATTTCGCCCTGGCCGGTTTGGCTCAGCGGTTAGAGCGTCGGCCTGCGGTCCTGAGAGACCCGGGTTCGGTTCCCGCTAAGGGCATGTACCTCGGTTGCAGTTTGTCCCCGGCCCTGGTCGGTTGTGCGGGTGGCAGCCACTCGATGTGTCCCTTTCACGTCGATGTTTCTCTCTCTCTCTCTGTTCCTCTCTCTCCCCCCCACTCTACCTGAACAAAAAATGGAAAAATGTCCTCAGGTGAGGATAAAAAAATAAAAAATAAATAAATAAATAAATAAAAACTATTTCAATATATCTGTGCTCATTTGATGTACTTATGTAAAGATTAATCACCAATTTTAGTTTTTCATTGACAAACATGTAGGATGAACAACTCACCCTGGCATTTCCTGGTTTTAGCCCTGAAAGTCCCACTTGCTGTGAAATCCCTCAGCTCCCTGCAAACAGAAACAAACACATGTAAAACAAATTAAAATAATTTGCCCCTGAGATTTGCTTGGCTTTTTGGTCTGCCTGCTCTTCAGACTCTGGGAACTCAACAAGCAAATGTTACGTTAGCATTAAGGATTTTGCTTTCTTGTTCTAACAGCCTATGTTTGGGAGTCAGTACCTTGGTGACTATGGTGAAAGAGGATCCATGTGACTTTTCTTTTAAATTGTTTCCAAGCTTGGACAGATGATGGTTTACTTAAAAAAAAAAAAAAAAAGAGCTGGAAAATCAAACCCATTTTCTTCTACATTTTCCTTCCCCAAGTCACTTGCTCTCCAGACACGCTGTTGAGATACACCCTGAATGATCTCCAAAATCTCAGAAGCGTAAGCCTTATCCTATTGTCCAGATTGTGGTAGGAAAAAATGATCTATATCGAGTCATTTAATCTTGTGCGCCTCACAATGAGAGGAATTCTGTATTTTGCTAATTTTAAATTTGTGGAGTGTGACTTTTGAACATTGTCAGGGAGGAGGTCTCAACAAAGAGCGTGGCTGAGTCTACTCCTTAATGATTTTTAGCTTCAACAAAACTCTGTACTGGATTCTTCTTCCTAACAACTGCTCTGCCGGGCATTGTGTAAACTAGCATTCTTTGTGGTTAGATGATCTCGTGGAAGGTTACCAAAAGATTTTAAAACCAGGGGAATAAAACCAGCCACTCACTCAGAATTTCTGCAGTTTCCACGTGCCTCCTGTGTCTCTGTGGTAGTAGCACATTGCCCTGTGCACGTGTGCATGTGTGTGTGTGTAAACAAGTAGCATTTAGCTACAGAACATGTCACACGTTTCTTTCCTGGTCACCATGCTGCATGACTGATCCATTTCATAGGATGTGTTTAGTATGGTTCATTGCCCACTGGTGTTATTATTTAACAAATTGCATTAAATTGAATTTTCTGTTTACAGGTGTAAATGGAAATTTTGGCTTCTGAGAATTTATTATTTATTGGCTAGAATGTTCTTGGTTGAATTAGCTCTGCCAATATTAGATGGTGTATACCTAGAATAATCTAGGGATATTTAATTAGAGTAGCATCATAATAAGAACTTTTTATTTTTAAAAAATGTTTATGGCTAAGCTTGATCTACTAAGGCCAGATCAGTACTATATCATTAGTCTAGGAGACATTTACCATAATTTTCTAGAGGTTTAAAAAAAAAGTGTATTTCTTGATGGATCAGAGGAAGTTAAATTAATGGTAATGTGTATAAATTACTCAAAAGTTCAAAAAGCTTGAAACCTTTATCATCTGCTATAACATTTTGTTGATAACTGGAAATTTCTCATTTTAAACCCTCCTGGCTTCCCGTGGGCCCAGTAAGCGAGCTCTTACTGACTGTGCGCTGTTTGCTAGGCTACGACCATGTGCTGAACCCATCCTGCTTGATTCAGGCCTCAGAACATAGCCTGAGAGTTGGGCATCATGTTTATTTCCATTCTACGGGAAAGGGGTGCTTAACGAAGATCACAGACTTGCCTGTGCACACCCAGTGCGCGACGGACTCCCTCCTGCTGTCCAGGCCGGCTCCATAGCATTATCCTTCCGCCACTGCCCCACGTCCCAGCTCTGCAATGTCTCAGTGGTTCAGTGATGTTAATGCTGTTCACCGCCTTGGGCTTGGACGTATGGTTCCATCCTTACGTGATTTCTCTGCCTGACACACTCTTAGATTTGTTTTTGCTTCTTTTTTGTTCTTTTTGCATCTCTACCCCTGGAGTGGTCATCAGTCGTCGTATCGGATCCAGCAGGAGTCAAACTCCTAAGATATTGTGTTTGTGTTTTTAATATATATTTTTTTATTTTTAGCTTCACTCTCTTTTAAAAACATCTTTATTGAGATATAATTCTCATATCATAAAACTCACCCATGTAAAGCCTACAATTCAATGGTTTGTAGTATATTTACAGATATGTGCAATCATCACCAGAGTCTATGTTAGAACATTTCCGTCATCGCAAAGAGAGACCCTGTACCCCCCAGCTATCAGCCCATTCTCCCATCCTTCCATCCCCCTCAGCCCTAATAAGAGTTTTATTCTTTCCTCTTCTGTGCACCCAAGCACTGGGTTACACCTCCCTTAAGGTACCTACAACATCCTGTGATCTCTTTCTCTGCCTTTGTGTTCCCAGGGCTCAGGGCCCCGAGCTCGTGTTTGTGGATGAATGAGTAAAGGAATAAGGGGAGTTGTGGGACAAGGACTGTCGAGAACTAACATTTCTTTATGCTCATCTCCATTGTGCCAGGCACTGTGTAGCACTAACACTTAATTTTCCTAGGAATAGTAAGAATAAGGTGTTACGGTCTTTATTTTACAGAAGAAACTGGAACCAGAGACAATCTCTTGTTACCCCACCGCTGAGCACAGAGCCTGGCTTGAACCACAACTCTCTCTATATCGAAAACCTGTGTAACTTTCACAACAACATTACTACTCTTATTACCACTATCATGAGTACCTCCTCTTATTAGATGTTCCCTGTGTGTCCTATACACCATGGCAGCTACTTTGGGGTACCATCTAATTTAATCATTTTACAAATCCAGTAAGTTAGACATTATTATTATTTCAGACAATGAAACAATCACTGAGAATTTTAGTAATTTACCCAAAAACAAATAGCTAGTAAGAGATGAACTCAACCAGGTCTGCTGAGTTGCAAAGTGTGTGTACTTCTATCAATGCAGGGAAAATGTATTAGAGATCTGAAAGCTTACCTGGTTACCTGGCAGTAAGGGAATTTAGTCAGGTAACCAGGCAACCAGACTGCCCAACACATTTTCCCAAGTACTTTTGTTTTTTTAATGGCTTCCAATCATAATTTTGGTGGTATAGATATTCAGCTAAATCTATGCATTTGAAAAAAGCACTTCATAGCCCTAAAATAAAGTTCTGTTCACTGGCTTATTGTGTTTTAAAGCATCTTACTTAAAGTATACTACATCTGATTGAAGCATTTGTTAGATAGTAATAAACTGGCTACTCCTGTTTTTAAAAATTTTATCATTCATTTATTCATTCATTCACTCAGTCAAGATTTAAGCCATATAGTAAATTCTTTTACCATATAAATTCTACCTAAGAGCTATATGATATAATGGTAAGAATCTATAGTAAAGACAAACACATTATAACTAGCATAGAAGATGTAAAAATACATACTGTAATTTTATATTGATTTGTATAGGATGATATCAGAGTATCTTTCCAGGATTTATACTAGGCTATTAAGTACCGGGAAACCTCAGCATGACCATGTTTTGGGAGCAGGTGTAAGTGGAAAAGGAGAGGCATCAAGTGACTTTAAACTTCAAATCATTTTAATCAGTGCAGTTTCTCATTCTCAATATCCTGCTTTGATGTTTCACTTACTGTTCTTGTGTCATGCTCTTCATTCATCACTCTTCATGCCTTTTTCAAGTTTCTTTTTCTTTTTTCTTTTTTAATAGAGGCCTATGTTACCCTTTGGCATATGTCTTCCTTGTCAGTGACATCTTGAAAATTAAAAAAAAATAATACCTCCCTCGCGTGCATGCACACAGGTTGCCGCCTGTAACCACAGCACGTTTCAAAATGTGTCACCTTATTAAATCCTGCAAATTGTTCTGAACATTGTCTCCCCAAATGTTTTGGAAGGGCTTTACTGTCAGGTCAGCTTTCTAAGGGCTAGAAATATGTCAGACCTGGCAGCCTTACCTTTATTCAAGAGCCAAAATACAAATAAGTAGATTACAAAGTAATCAATCAATACAGCATTGCAGGATGTTATGGTTGGCATTGACCTCGGAGTTCGGCACCCTCATTTTACAGATGAGTAAGCTCATCTGTAAACTCCGCAGGAGATGAGGTTTTTCTTGACTCAGTTACAGCTGGCCAGGTAACCTTGGTGTGCTGCCGTGCCTCGGTTTCCTTGAGGGAAAGACAGGAACGTGCCCTTTATTAGGTAAGCCCCCAGGCATTTCCCACCTCGGTTTCTATGGTGCCATGACAAATTCGACACATTTCTAGTTCTTAAAAAAGCTTCTGACATCACACATACGATTCTTCTAGTCTCTTATGGGCTCTCCTTATATAGTCTCTAAAAGTTGGGCACACTGTCAATTTATAGTTATTGGCAAATTCATAACTTTTATCCACTATTGAAAGAATAAACAAATGAAGATCTTTTTTCCCGTTCGGAGCATTTCTTCACTTTTTCCCCTCCCTGGTTTGTTGTTGTAGGGTTGCTTGGGGATATTAGATTACTGATCCTTGTTTTTCTTTCTACAAGAAGCTTTCACTAAAGTATTTTTTGGGGGGGTCATATAAGAAACAATGACTCTCACATGTGAGTAATTAAACGGATGTAAGGCAAGAAAAAAGTGGCACTCATTTGAATTGCTTAATTTTCTTTCTTTCTGAAAGCTCATGGAGCCTTCTCTGAAGGCTGTGCCCCAGAGCACACAGGCTTTCTGAGAATATTTGCTCTCTTACGTTACATCGAAGTTTTGGGTGAGGTTAGTACTCCTGAAGGCCTGGGCAGGCAGGTTGGGCAAGCTTGGCAAACAACCTAATCTGATATGATGCACGCTTTTCTACTCAAGTGTGAAGCTGTTTCATTCATATCACCTGCTATTCTTATGGCAAGGCTTTGGACTGGAGATCCTAAATGTGTCAAAAATATGTAATGTATTTGTGATGGAAATAAATAGAGACTAGGGTGACTTAGCGAACTTGTTTTCACATGTGCTGGCCAGCACTTGCAGAATTCTAAAGTAGGTTATGTTAGCCTTTCCACTTTCAATGCCTTTATGGATGTGGTGTTTATATATCCTAGATTTTCCAGGGCAATCCTGGATTGTAAATATTCTATCCTGTTGTTCCCATAAGTACGATCATACTTGTCAAGCTATGTGTCCTGAGTTTTGGTTTGGAAAATATGGACTCCGTATGTCCATCAGAGCCTGTTATTTCTGGCCTGATGCCTCATGCTATTGCTCTACCGTGCCCTACCCCTAGCCCACTTCCCGTTCTCATCAAAAGCTTGTTTCTGTTCCAGTCCACTTGCCCTCTCTGCCTAGCGTCTAGGGGGCAATGTGAACAGTAAACTAATCTGTGCTAATGGGCAAACGGGAGAAAATCAGGGTCAGGAAAACGCACATCCACAGCACTCTGTCTCCTCCCGGGCACTCTGCACACAGGGCCTTGGGTTCATTTGTCTCCAAGACAAAGTTGTTCTATGGTTGGTTGGTGGGGGCAGACTTCTTGGAGGGGGCAGGAGCCCCTACATTTCAGTGCAAAGATGGCTTCCTTCTCTGTCCCTATCGTGGGCCAGCTTTGCATACCTGCCCCAGATAGGATTAAGTTCCCATAACAGTGGGAGAGGAATAAGAGGCCAGCGTACCAGCTTTATTTCTCTGCCCACAATTATTTCTTCTGGTATGTGTACACTGCTCAAATGCTCTTTTTACAAAGTTGGAAAGCAAAATTGTTCTATGACGATATTTGCTGAGACAGCAAGGCAAATCTATGCCTCGCCACTCCCAAACCTGACTTAAGATTTTTTATTCTTTAATGAGGAGCCTACGTTTAACATGTGTAGGACGATATTTAGAATTATTTGAAATATTTTGTAGATTTCAAGTTCGTTGCCTGCCATTTTCCTTTTATTTTATTTTTATTAATTTTATGTGATTTTATTATGTAAACATATAAAGATTTCCACTAACTGTCCAAACAGTTGGCTTTTAAAATCACTGCTTAAACACTTTTATTTGTATCACTTTTTTTTACTTGTCTTGGTTTAGAACTTAACTGTGATAAATTTCAATGGAATCTCCTCTAATTCTTTAAAAAATAACACCTTATTCTTCTGTTGTGCAGCTCACCTTTTAGAAATGTAATCAGCGTTCCTTTTGGCAGTTTGAGTGATCTGAAAAAGCAACGTTAGTACCTTGACATTTCAGTCCTGAGTCCAGAGCTGAACAAGATGCTTTCAATATCATCTTTTATTTTTGATCATACCTGGTTAAGTCTCAAGAACAATCTCTTGAGATTGTTGACCATTTAGGAAATTAGAAGAGCAAGCAAGCACCTGGTGTCTTTAGAAACAGGATACAAATTTAGCATCATTATTATCCTAATCAATATCTGAGGAATTAAGCTGCCTTATTATCAAATGCACGCTTTCTTTACAGTCTATTATCAATTTGTTTTCCTTGATCTTTTATGTCTGTATTCAGCTAATTTAATGCTAACACTGTAGAGTCACCTGGTCTCTTTTGTTAACTGTAATCTTCTAATAATTGTGTTTTTAACTGAGGGCTTAGTATATACCAGACATCATAACTTCTGAAATCTTACCAACACGTCTGAGAGATTGGTATCATTAACCCCATTTTACAGATGGGAACATAGATTTTTGAGTGGGTTAATCATATTTTTTTAGTCTCACAACCAGTGAGAAGGAGGCTTAAATTCAAACCAAAGTCTGTCTGACAAAAACCCCCACTCCTAACCACTGTGCTATAGTACTTCCTGTTAACCATGGAGAAAGCTGTCTGTTATGTAAATCAGCATAGTCATTGACAATGGACTTCCTTCTTTTATACTTCAATATGCATGTATAAAAGCATTTGATATTAACTTGTTGGTTTTCTCTTTTTATTTGAAAAATGCCAAAAAAGAACATCATATAAAATAGGAAGTGAGAGACTTCCCTGTCCCTGACTCCCTGGTGCGTGTGCTTCCCAAGTCCTCCTAGGCATCTAGATGTCACTCTATAGACATTTCCTTTTTAATTTTTAAAGTCTTATCTTGACGTTTATTACCAGAATTACTACATCTTATCACTTTCTGCTTTCATAGGGAACATATAAAATGTATTCCTCTGCAAAATTCTGTAAAGCAGTTTCATGGTTTTGTTTTTTTTTCTTTTCTTTTCTTTTTATAAGGATGTTGAGAGTCAGAGTCTAAAATCTGTGAACTGGTCAGGCAAATAGTTTTAGAATATTGACTTTCCTCTTTTCTCCTGATATTTGTCCACTGTTAGACCGTACGAAGAGAGATATAGTCAAATGCTTAATATTTCATACTAAGTGGATGGTTGGACATTCTTATAGATTCCTTTCCTCTTTTAGATCAGAAGCTTCTTTTAAAAACAGACATTTAACGTAGGCTTGTTCAGCTTCCACCTTCTACTGAAAAATGGGGGTGTTTTTATAACGAACAAGTGGGGGAGGCAAGGGTGGAAAGGCTGAAGGAAGGGCAGTCATCATAGCAGGTGGCCTCCTTTGCATCCTTCCGAGTTGGTCTGAGATAAAACTGTGCAGAAGGCAGAGCCGGCCTACACTCTTTCCTTACCTAGGGCTTTCTCCTTTTTTCCTGTGGGCTCCAAGTGACGGCTATAAATCTGTTATATTTCCAGTTCCATGTCTATGCCTTTGTTAAATGTTCATTTCTCTCTGCTGGATTGTCAACCATGCAAACCCTGGACTTCATCTTAACGTCGCAGTTCCTAGTCAGTGCTGCATAAATGGGTGTAAGGTGAAGGCAAATGCATATGTGAGTGATTGAATGATGACTGATTGCTGTTTGGGTCCCTAGAGTAAATGACACAGGGATTTGTAATAAGGTATTATGTTAGTGTAAGAGGCAGAGTGTACTACTGGACAGAGCACAGGGTTGGAGTCATTTCTCTCCCAAACCCTCCACTTCCTGGCAGCGTGCTCTTGGCTGAGCTCTGAGGTTTTGGAGGTCAGCTGGCCCACCTGTGACACGGGCATACTATCATGCATGGCCCGTGTTGCTGTCGAGATTTAATGATAAAATGAGGCGATATGCCTACCCTGATCTTCAGACTACACAGATTTTGTTTGTCTATTTATTTCAACTTTTAAAAATATTTACTTGTGGTAAAATACAAATAACATAAAATGTACCCACCTTAAGCATTTTAAAGCATAGAGTTCAGTATTGTTAAGTACATTCACATTGTTGAGCAATCAATCTACGGAACTCCTTTTTTCTCGCGAAACTGAAACTCTATACTCATTAAACTACAACTTCCCATTCTCTCCCACCCCCAGCCCTGGGAACCATCATTCTTCTTTCTGTCTCCATGAATTTGAATCGTCAAGGCACCTCGTATAAGTTAACTCTTAGAGTGTTTGTCTTTTTGTGACTGGTCTGTTTCACTTAGCAGAATGTCCTCAAGGTTCATCCACACTGTAGCGTGTGTCAGAATTTCTTCCCTTTTTAAGGCTGAATAATATTCCATTGTCCTACATACCACGTTTTGTTTATCATTCATTTACACGTGGGTTGCTTCCATCATTTGACTCTTAGGAATAATGCTGCTATGATCATGGTTATACAAATATCTCTTCAAGACCCTACTTTCAATCCTTTGGGGTATATACTCAGAAGTGGAATGGCTGGATCACATGATAATTCTATTTTTAACATTTTAAGGAACTGACATCCTGCTTTCGATAGTGACTGTACCATTTTACATTCCCACCAGCAGTGCACTAGTGTCCAATTTCTCCATATCCTTCTCAGTACTCGTTGGTTTCTCTCTCTCTCTCTCTCTTTTTTTTTTTTTTGATAGTATCTATCCTAATGAGTGTGCAGTGATACCTCATTGTGGTTTTGATTTGCATTCTCATATTAGTTATCTTGAGTATGGTTTTATGGGCCTTTTGGCCATTTGTGTATCTTCTTTGAGAAATGTCTATGCAAGTCTTTTGCATACTACGTCAACTTTAATAACAACAGTAATGTGAACTCCTACTGCTATTAATGAGTATTCATTAATTTGATAATTAGTTATGGGGCCTCATCTGTGCCAGAGCCCACTCTAGGCATCAGTGATACAACAGAGGGTAAAGAGACAAAACTCTCCTCTCAAGGAGCTTACATTTGAGAAGATATACAAAATAAATTAGCAAAATGTAGGCTATATTAAATAATGATAAGTGTGTTGGAAAAAATTAAAGTGGGGAAGGAGGATAGGAAGTGGGAAGGGATTGAAATTTTAGATACACTGGTTTGGAGAAGCCTCGTTAAGAGGTGTGTAAGTCCTGACAAAAGTGAGGGAGTGGATGGTAGCAGAGTCAGAGAGAAGAACTTCCCAGAGAGAGGGAATGACCAGCACAAAGCCCCAGGGAAGAAGCAGGGCTGGTGCTGGGGGATCAGCGTCAATGCCTTCCAGGAGCCCAGGGAGAGGAAGGATGACAGGAGAGGAGAGCTCCGGTAGGCGTGTGCGCATGTGTCTGGTCAGGGAAAGCAGGTAAGGTTGCCTGATAAAATATATGCCCAGTAAGTTTTAATTCCAGATAAACAGTAAGTAATTTTTTTAAAGTATAAGTAATTTTTTAAAAGTATAAGTAGTTTTTAAAAAGTACTAGTATGTCCCCAATGTTGTATGAAAACTACATGTACTAAAAATTATTCATTTAACTGGGCTTTTATATTTTTATTAGCTAAATCCGACAGTGGTCCTTGTGGGCCGCTGTAATGACTCAGGGTTAGATGGGGAGTGACACCATCTGATTTCATTTTACAAGGTCACTTGCTGTTGTGCTGAGAATATACCCTGGGGAAGCAATGATGGAAACAGAGAGACCAGAGAGGAGGCTTTTGACTAATCCAAGCAAGAGATGAGAGTGGCTGGGACCAAAGTAATAGCAGTAGAGGTGGTGAAAAATGGTCAGACTTTGAAAGTCATTATCAATCTGATGTACATGCTTCTCCTTCCAGAAATACTTACATTTTTAAAAGAAGATACTTTGAGCAATCAATGTTTTATCTAGAGGAAGGAATCTTCATTCATCCAAATTAATGTTTATTTAGCATTTGCTATATGCCAGACACTGTGCTGGTTGCACACAGTTAATAAAAACCCAGTCTCGGTACTACAGGAACTGGTATTGTAGCTGGGGGAACGCGGAGTCTGTGCTGTCGGGGAAGAGGACATACTCGCACATGTGCCTGGTGCCCTAGAAGTCATACCAAGTAGATACCATCATTATCTCATAGGAAGAATGGCCATATAGTGTATCATTCATGCTTTTGAGACTGAGAAGGCACATTACTAATAACTACTCCAGGTAAAGAGATTCAAATCAACACTGTCCCAGGCAAACTGAGATCTAATCTCTTTGTACATTTGAAGTCCACTTCAGTAGTGGTTTTGATTACAGGAGGTGGGAATGGGGCATACATGTCACCAACTTTAAGATGAATTTTATGTTTTACCTACCAACCACTAGGAATAAAATATTTATTATCTAAAAAAGAGACAGAGAGGAGAGAGAGAAATAACATGCAAAGTAAAGGGATGCGTATCTTAGTTTGCCATCAATTATCTGGCTGTGAATCTGTAATTGTTCCTATAGCAAATGTTCTGTGTCCTGAGTTCCTGTTCACTGAGTATAGAGAAACAAACAAAAAACATGGTTAAATGAAATTTGACCTGATTTTTTATGAAGAATACAGAGAAAGCTCCCTTTGCCTTCCTTTTCTTGAGTGGCATTATTTTGACTCATCATGTTTTGCTTGTTGAGAAGTGCTTGTTATTGTTACTAAGTGACTTAAGAGATTTTAGCCATCACCATTCTGTTTAGATCAATGAGGCAAAAGCATGTAAGGATTTACAGCTTTATTGCAAGTTTTATATGCTGGAGGTAAGGCCTGCATAGACCTTACCTTGCGGACGGAGTCTGGTTTCTGCTACTGAAGCGGGCCCGCGGGCGTTCTGGTCACTGCGGGGAGTGTCGGTGAGTAAGTGCAGATGCACGCTGGTGCCCTGTAATGCGATTTCTAAAATTGTTCAAACAATCCATTTACTGTTGTCATCACATCTCTTCTGATTTTCAAGTGCAAATTTGACACCACTGTTCTTATGAACAATTAAGAAAAAGTTCTGCCCCTCAGGTTTCCATCGTCGGGGATGCCTTCTTGAAGTTATGGTTACATGAAAATCCTTCCTCCAAATGAAGCCAGCTAGAAATGTTTACCAGCTTGAATTGGGCCCATCATGTTTTGTTTGCTGAATAGTGTTTTGTGATTTCACCAACATGAGAATGAGTCTCCAAACTATTTTTAAAAGTGGAGCTTTTACTCTAAAGAAGTGCTTGCCTCATTTTCTTCATGCTACTCCAAACAAGATGTTGTTTATTACTTTGAAACACTATATGTAAACCCCAGGAATATGTTAAATATGATTGAAGTCTTGGCTGTCTCTAACAAATTGAAGTTTCCAGAAATTTAGCTGTGTTTAAAAACCAAAGCCATGTTTTCAGGAAAGATTTCTATTTCCAAATATGTGGTTGCCCAAACCTTTTATATTTTCATGTCAAATTCAGCTGCCAAATAACACACACTGTACCTTAGCTATAATAGAAAAACACACATAGACTTCAGATTTTAAAAAGCACTGCAAGAACAACTATGATCATGTTTCTTGAACTTATGCTATTCATATGCATATAAGTGTGATTTAGAGGAAGCTCTGGAAGGCACCAGTCAGTTACCCTGCTACAAATTGACATGCACAGCACAAGGTTGGCACCGTGAAACAGCCGATCTGGGAAAATACAGGAATTCCTAGCCAGACCAAAATATGAGGTCAAGGAAGTCGCTTTTATAATAATAGTGGTTATCTGTTTTAGTGTGTGATCTGGCAGTGATATGATGTTGACCATAGGCAATTATGTATATTTCTAAACTGGTTGTGTGCAAGCCCAGAGTAAGAGAAATCCCTCAGTTTGCGATAAAAGGGTATTTATTGCCCTTTTATTTCCTTCATATGCTTTACTTAATCATTTATAAAAGTCAAATTAATAGTGAATGCCAATTGCATTTTGTGTTTTATTATGTAGTCATTCCTACACGTTTGGGATATCTATTAATATGCGCTCTTAATAGTTTTGGCACAAGTTCAATGTCAACGAATGAATGATGTACACATTTTATAGTCTTCTTAAGGGATAATAATGTGGTTCAGTGACAGTGTGTCTTGATTTGGGGGGGTGGCTGGGTACTCTGATATGAGTCATAAGGGACAGAGACCTATTAGTTATTTTCTTCTCATCGAGTGCAATGATGCAACATTTTTGCTCCATTATAGTGCATTTTCTTAGAATGGCATTATCAGGATTAGTGTATAGATTAATGCCTATGAAACCGGTTGATTACATGGGACTATCTTTTCCTTTATCCTTTCAATGTGAAGAGTTGTATTCTATATTTTCATGTCAATGACAATGTGATGACACAGCAAAGGAGTTACGATGGCTTGTTGCACACATCGAATGTAATTTTTCTTTGCAGAAAAATGTTTACTTTAAACAACAACAAAAAAGAAAATTGCGTGTTTCAAATATCAGGTAGGCTGTGTTGGCGAGGGTAGTGATTGGCTGTTGTTTACCTACTCTATGGGCAGAACAAGGAGAATGGGATTGAACATTGGTAAAACAGGTTTAAGTTAGCCCTGCACAAGTACTTACAAGCCACTACAATGGGTTGCAACTGTTGCCTTTTTTATCCCTTGGGACTTTGCTGTCTGCTTTCCTTACTGGGAATGGGCACAGTGCCCGTGGTGGGGCTTAGGGCACAGGGAAGGTGCTTAGCCCAGCCGGTGTGGCTCAGTGGTTGAGCGTCGACCATGTACCGAGAGTTTGCCGGTTCAATTCCCAGTCAGGGCACATGCCCAGGTTGTGGGCCAAATCCCCAGTGAGGGGCATGCAGGAGGCAGCCCATCGATGTTCTCTCTCATTGATGTTTCTATCCCTCTCTCTCTCCCTTCTTCTCTCTCTAAAATCAATAAAGGGGGGAAAATGCCATTATTAAATGAATAAAGAGAAAGAACATATTAGGGAGATGCTTATAAATGACAAAGCATTTGGTCCCAATGTAAGGTATTTATGTTAAGGTTTAATGGAACATCAAGAAAATCAGAATTGAAAATATTGAAAAAAATCTGCCTAGAATTTTAAATTAAAACAATATGCCATATTTACCTATACAGTTTCCAAGTTTCCCTCAGACCTTTTTTTTTTTTTTTTTAAGTCGTATGGCATAAGGAATGTGGGGCTATCGCACTGGGAGTGGAGGGCTGGGAGCCTCCTGGCCCCAGCACAGTCACTGTGGGGCGGGCGGGGGGGGGGGTGCGTGGGAGATGAGCCGCAGAGGTCGCCTTGGAGAAGCCTCTGACGACTGAATATGAGATGGTAAGAGGTATGTGTCGTATCTATTTATTTCTGGAGGGTTTTTCCACTGAGTAATTTTTTAGGTGGGTGAGAGGGAATGTGGTCAGTTACATATTATTCCTTCTAGCATCCAGCTGGACCTCAAAAGAGGATTTTATTTGAAGATGTAAAAAAAAAAAAAAGGCTTTAAACAGTGAGCCAAGTGTAACCACGAGACATTGTGGGGTTCTGAGTGTGCAGAGAAGGTATCCCTTCCATCTGCATGTGGACGGCTCACTACAAGACCAGCTAGTGTCAGATTCCAGCCAGAAAAGCCCAGGCAGCATTGCACAGAGCCCCACCCTGGGGCTGGGTTTTGGTGGCTCATTCTCCAGGGACTTCTGTGCCAGGTCTTTGGAAGATGATATGTGTGGCTGATGCGGGCAGGGCTATCTCTTAGGCAGCGGAGGCACTTAAGAGTTTACAAGTTTCACGGGCCTAGGAAAATAGGTAAGGCCTGTTCACAATTATATTGGTGGCACATTATAAATAGTATAAAATCCAGCTTAGTAAATATAAGCAAAATACATTATGTCAGCTTCATTCATTGTCAAAGGGAGCATCATAATGATGTCGTTGCTTTTGAAATCAGTTTTTAGGTTCAACATTTCACTCTGCAAGCATTCTGCTTCATGCTTGATAATCACTTGGAAAGCATAGTCAATTATAAATTCAGCATATTACTTGAGGCCTAATATTTCAGAAACAAAATTATAAAAATTCGTTCAAAGTTTTTACAGCAAAATGATTGGTGTGGGATATGGGTACATTTTAATCTGTTTCATATAATTGGTCTCCGGAAATAAATGGTGCATGGGGTCTGCAAAGCATTTAAATGGCCTCAAATCTGGGAGCCAGGGTGGGAATAAGAGGTTAGGTATATTTTAAAGGGTGCTAAGAGCACATTACATATAGATGCATCACAATATTTTCTTAAAAAGTGAAGTATTCGATGAGCCCCTTACTTTCGGTGAAATCTTGGATGGCGTGCAGACAGATAACTTGGGAAGAAACAGATCCGGTCCTTAGGACTTGTTAGCCAGTCTGGATGAGGGAAAGGTGGGGATTTGACCTCGTGTAATACTGGGCTGTGTATCTTGTGATGTGTGCTTTTATGTTAAATGCTTAAAATGGGTTTAATCTGTACAGTCAGGACAAGCGCTCATTGTTTTCCAGTTGACTACACGCCTTTGGTGTAACTCGTGAGTTGGGGAGGGAGATGACGATGTAGTTTCAGTTAGAGAGCGGTGCGTGAAGGCGCAGCTCTGTCTGGTAGGGAGTTATTTCTTAGTGTGCTTTGAACTTTGCTCGATAATGTGAAATGATGATTTTAAAGTGTGTTTTATTTCTTACCTGACCACACTGTTTGCACATCAACAGATAAGAACGCATGGGTGCTTCTGTTTCAGGCTGCGCCTAATTATGTTCTCAACATTCTAAAGGGCTATATGTGTAATTTGGTGAGTCCTTCAACGCATGAACAATGGAACGTTTTTAATTAATCTAGTTGTCTAGTGTTTAGATAGAATAAATAGCTCAGTTTTTCATTTCATTATCTTGTATTCTTAACACTCAAGTGAACGTACGTAATGATAGTTTTAAGGTCCATTTTATCAATGTGCACACATTGGGGAGGTAATATTTCTATAGGGGTTTTAGCCTTCACACCTTACTCTGTTTTTCTTTCACACAACATCATGAAGCATTTGTTGCAGGTATGAATTTCATTCTTGATAGATGAGACAACTGAAGGCCAGGGCTAATGAAATGAATTGCAAGGCCACGGTTTTTAGTTAATCCCCAAAGAGGGGCTGCTCCGCAGATTTCCAGATGAACTCTCCCACAGCCTTTTATGAAAAAAGGCAGGATGTAGAGTTTGAGTCATTAGTTCTCCAGCTCCACGCTCTTTCCTTGAGTTGTCCCAGTTAAGAGCATCTTCAGGTAGAAGCTAACTCATGCGCTTCCTTAGGAAGTTGCTCTGTGTGTCTTGTCACCTGAGTTTCCCATGTCATAAAGACATAATAATTACTAATAAGTATTTATTAACTCAATGAATGAGTGAATAAATCAATGGGAGTGATGGTTCCCAACAGGGGTTTGCCAGTGGCGACTGGGGCTCTCTGCAAAGCTCCAGGACAGTGGGCCTCTATCTGACCAATGAACGGACACAACCTATGAGCACACCACTATCAAAATGTCTCTCTTGGCCTGGCTTTGCCTGCTCTGCCCACTTCACTCATTCTCCTCTGGACAGCTTCGATGAGGGTCTGGTACAGAAGCTACCAGTTTTGATCTGTTCCTCTGCATCAGAAGAGGTTAGAAAGCGTGAATCCTGTTAGGATACATGACGTAAGTGGAAGGGAGATAGACTCCCAGTGGAGATGGCATGGGCATTGTAGCAAACGTGTGCAAGGACTTAGCATTAGTGTTGTGCAGCAGGACCTGCACACTGGCTCAGCATCCCTCCCATTCGGCACAATCCTCTGCTTCCTTCTGTCCTTTTCCTGAGACAACTAGCATACTATTTCCAAAGAGTGGCCATGACTGAATCTCTGCACTTGCACTGACAATGGTGGTGCAATAAACAGTGCTATGCAATGCACTGCTCTGAGTGCTGGGAGCTGGTAAGGTTACCATTCGTTACTCTATACCATGCTTTCCTGAGGAGGGCCACAGGGACAATTTTTTTCTCGTCTCATAACCAGGAATAATTGTATCTCTCCTGAGCAAAGAGGTTGCTCTTTGTTTTGAGGACACTGCAATTTATGTAATGGATCATGTTTCCCTCTTCAGGTAGCCTCTCTGAATGCTCAGATTTGAATTTACAGATTACCTCTAGTTAAGTATATAAAACTTCCTGGCAAGAATTTTTTCTTTCTTAATTTTGTTACATTTTTCATTAAGACTCATTTTATTCACCTATTTTAAATTTAGTTCATCTTATTGTATCAGGTGTGTGTGTGTATGTGTGTTTTAATAAACCAATTTAAATACTTTGGGGAAAAAGCAGGGTATAAAGACATAAAGGTAAACATCAGTGTGTTCACGGAACACCTTCATTTTAGCCTATGTCAACATCAATACACCACTGTCTAGTGTCATAATCCCTTTTGGATTCTTTTTTGTTTTTTATTTTAGGTACAAATTTGACCATTGTATTAAAAGTAAGGTATTAATAACTGATTTCTGCAGCTGCTAAGCTAAATTACTTAATCTTTTTTATTTATAAGAAGAGTAATGATATTTATTTTTTGTGAAGATTGGGGCAATTGTATGCAATATTACATGTAAAGTATCTAGTATCTTCTCTGACACATAGTAGCCCCCCTACCCCCTTTTAAACAGTTTCATAAGTGGAAAATACATTGAACTTGGAGTTTAAAGTCTCTTTTTCCCTCATTAGCTTATGACCTTGGACAAATCATTTTACTTCTTTGGACCACATTTTTTTCTCCTGTGTAATTTTATGGCATGGTCATAGAGTTTAGGATTCTAGCTTTGGTATTCTTGGATTCTCAGACTGGCTCGGAGTGATATGTGAGAGAGTGTTCTCACTCAGAATGGCATGAATATGTTCACCTGGGCACAGAGAGGTCTCAGGGAAGGAATACTGGTCTGAAGCAGGGAAATGAACAGGCTCATTGGGCTGAACTTTTATATTCTTCACTGGTGTAGATTGTGGTATTCACAAGAGGAGTAGTGTCTTCTGGAATACCCTGAGTTGCTAATGGTTATAGTCCTGAACTCAAGTAGGTTCAAAAATACATGTCATTATGGAAGCTGCTTTCTGTAGACAGTGGTCTGTAACCTGGTTGCTTGGTAAATACCTGAGAGGTCGCAGTGGAACAAAGAGACCTGCCGCTGCCGGTCAATGGCCATGTTGGCCAATGACCACATACCGTTCAATCATGGAGTCAATCAAAACAAGTGTCTATGTACAAGATATGGTTTCTATTCAGGAACTATTGGGCAATAGGAGACCAATAGGAGAACAAGAGTGAACTCATTTATCAAAAAATAGATGAAGGGCCCTGGCCGGTTTGGCTCAGCAGTTGGAGCATCGGCCTGTGGTCCAGAGAGACCGGGGTTCAGTTCCCACTAAGGGCACATACCTCGGTTGCAGTTTGTTCCCAGCCCTGGTTGGGTTGTGTGGGTGGCAGCCACTCGATGTGTCTTTCTCATGTCGATGTTTTTCTCTCTCTCTCTCTCTCTCTCTTCCTCTCTCTCCCTCTCACTCTATCTGAACAAAAAATGGAAAAATGTCCTCGGGTGAGGATAAAAAAAAGAAAAAAAATAGAAAAAGGAAGAGTTTGTAATAGATGATATAGAAGAATGATCTATACTGAAATGAAGCTACACTCATAACAGCTAATCAAGATGCAGGGGAGCTTTGTGGTTAAGAGCACAGCATTTTTTAGTCTGTGGTTCTGGCCAAGTTATTTAATCTCTCAAAGCCTCAGTTTCCTCATATCTCAGAGGGATATTGATACTCACCTTATATGGTTGTTCTAAGGAGATCATATAAATGCCAAGATAGTGTTAAGAATACTCACATCGTCGTTCAGTAGAGCTCCAGAACTTTGTCATCTTGCAAAACCTGAAACTCTATACCCATGAAACAATAACTCCGCGTTTCCTCCTCCCCTTAGTTCAGTTTTTAAGTGGGGCATGTAGATGTTTTGTGATTAAAGTTTGATGAGGCCAGAGGTCATTTCAGTGAATTGAAATTGAGGGTACTGTATACTTACTTGAAACTATGAACAATTGGCAGGAATAAGTGTTCATAGTTAGGGTATTTGTTGAACTGTAGGATAGTACTTAATGGGACACCTGCAGTCCTTGAAAGGCAGGTATCACTCATAGTTTTTATATTTTTTTTCTTTATTGATTTTTAGAGAGAGAGAGGGAGGCAGAGGGAGAGAGAGATAGAAACATCGATGAGAGAGAACAGTGACTGGCCGCCTCCTGCATGACCTCACTGCGGATCAGTGGGCATGTGCCTGACTGGGAATCGAACCAGCGACCTCTTGATGCATAGGTCGATGCTCAACCACTGAGCCACGCCAGCCGGGCTTGCTCATAGTTTTGAGTAGAAAGGTTTACAATAAAAATCAAAACCAGAAATAGAATAAGGCAGAAAACCTTGATAATGAAGCAAGATAACTTTTGAAATATGTAAATAACTGATAGAAATTGTGAAATTATTTTCCATTGAGATATTAGAAAGGAAAATATTCACCTCAACCTTATGACTTAATTTAGGTGCTGCCAGCATGCAAGGGATTTGTACCAGGCCCTCAACTAACCCCTTTCCAAGACTTCTCAAAGCTGCGGCTGAGGATTCTCGTATGGCCACAGTACAAGGCAAAATCCAGAAGGAGGTGATGCTGAAATGTGGGTGGTGGTATCTCATAGCCTTCCTTTGTTTAACTGAAAACATTTAAAAAAATGTTCAGGGTCCTGGTTGGGACACGAACATCATGGAAGAGGTCTGAGTGGCAGAGAGAGTGAGGTCTTGACACTTTGGTGCAGTTCTCCAGCACTTATTTAAAGAGTCCAGATGATGAGATGCTATCTAACTGGCTGCCATCTTCACAGCTACCGTGCACTAATCTGACGGCCAAGCATGACAGGATGGTGATGATAACGATGGTGCTGATGTGATGGTGAGGATGAGTAGAGTGGTCATCAGCACTCCCGGATGTTCCACCTTCCCATCAGCTCTCTGTCTGAGGTCTCAAAATTCAAAAACGCAAGGTTTGATGATACTTTGCAAAACCTCTATAGAGTTAAATTTGTAGACCTTATTACCTAGAGTCACTTAAGACTTGTTCTAGTGTTTTTCAGGTATATTTTACATTAAACAGGTTTTTATGTGTCAGTCTGGGAACTTAATTATCATTTATAAACTTGTTTCCTTGCTAAAAATGTATTTTGAGTCCAAAACAAATAAATTAAAATTTTCAAGGAAATACCCTTTTTAAGTAGGAAATTGTTTCAATTTGTTCTTGTAATTCTATATGAGCATTTAATAAAATATTTAATTTGGTTTTGGAATGAAAGCTAAAGCTTAATTTTAATAATGGAGAACAGTAAGGGTAGCTAAAAAAATGAACACTATTGCATATAATTAAATACAAAGTCATTTATATTTAGTTATTTGACTTTGAAATATAGGGTAAGAGTTTTTAAACTTGAATTGCATTTTATAATGACGCTTTTCTTATTTTGATATTAACATGAATTTATGTCTCTAAACTCACATGTTTTGCCTACTCTGGGCTTATTCTGAGTGGTGGTGAGAATTAATCTAAAATTTAAAATATGTTTTAAGCAATGTACAAATTAGTTGATCAAAATACAAATAATCAAGTACAGATGGTGTTAATACTACTTGGGTAGTGATGGACTATAGGAAAATGTAATGGGAAAGAATAAGCGACGACAGTGAGTTATTTAACTAAACCTGGCTGCCAGTACACTCTGAGAGTTATTTTTCTTTAAGGTCATTCCTACAGTGGAGTATGCAGCAATAACCCCAGCTTCAATGATAACATATTGGCATATGAAGAAAACCATATGCTACGTCTTTTACCTCCTTAATTGCTTGAATTGATTAGCTGCATTGGTCCCTAGACTTTCTCAAAACCCCATCTGATTCTCTCCCCTCTTTTAGTTGATGGGGACCACCTTCCTGGTTGGAGGAAAACTGTTGTTAAGACAAGAGAATATGGGTGGCTACCCTCCTCTACGGGGACCTACATCAGAGTTAATACAGTGGGCACACCTTTTAAGAACTGTCATCTACAATTTGTGGGACATTAAACAATGTGGAAAGGGTCCAGGAAACAGGAGAGTTGGCACAGAATTAGAACCCTAGGCACCTTGTGGTTAGGGTTAAGGAAAGTATAATGATTGTATCAATATTTACCAGTAATTAAATGCTTTCCACATGCCAGGTGCTATATGGCATTATCTTGTTTAATCTTTACAAAACTTTATAAGGTAAATCAGATTAATCCCATTTTGAAATAAAAAAAAAAAGAAAACAACAAACCTCAGAGATTTAGAGAAGTTAAATGATCTTCCTCAAACTTATGCAGATGGTAAAATGGACCTGAAATTCAGTTCAAGATCATCTGACACTGAAGCAAGTATGTCAATCATGCTGCTAGTGCTTGCTGGTGGTGGGGATGTGGGACGTGGCTGGCGTTCTTTGGGTGACCATTTTGTTCAGTTATTGCTAATTAGTTACATTGGAAGTTCTTTATAGTTCTTCGGTCTGTTTCCTTCCTCTTTTCCACCTCTGGTTATTTTCTTCCCCCTTCTCTGTGGCTCTCAGGTTGGAAGCAAAGGCTGTGATTCCTGCCCGTTCTCTCCCCGCACCACAAAACCTGGGTCATTTAGGACAGAGGAGCCAGAAATATGGTGACCGGTCAGTTTCTCTTTCTACGCACTTTAGTTCAGCCATCAGGACACATTTAGATTAGGCATACTCAAGGATATCCATGAGTAATAACTATAAGCTTTGTCATAGATAACTGTATTGGGTGTGTTTAAATGTACGACTCTGTTTTTCTATTATTATGTGATATTTCATGTTGACTTGTCAAACTGAAAAATACCCATATTGATTTTGCAGAAAGCTTCACATGTGAGATAAATGCACTCAAAGACTCCTTGCAAGTAGCTCTTCGGAGCTTCAGATGTGAAATGGATCATTCCTCAATCTGTAATAGACCCTTCTGTGAAGCTCTTCAATCAAACCTGAGAATTCAAGGTGAAATTGAGGGGAGGATGGGAAACCCCCAGAGGGAAATTTGAGTGAACTCGCTGAGAGAGAAACCTGGGGTATTTGCTGCCTCTTTTTTTTCAGTTCTTTTCTCCAGCACGGGAAGGCTGTCAATCATTGTGGGACCTTACACGCTGTATGTGTTATACCTGGGAACGACGAGGCAAGCTGTAGAGAGTGTCATGTGCACCTTTGATGTCTTTCCATTTGTCATTTTCTTTTTCTGACAACCGCTGGGTTATTTTTCAAGTGGCTATTTTATAGAGACTTATTATTAAAGTTTCCCTTTCCACCAAATTAAAGTATTTATATTGTTGTGTCCGATAGAATAATTTTTTTTATCTATTGAGAAAAACATAAACAGTCTTTTGAAGAAGTTAGTGATGTATGATAACTACTTTAGTTTGAAAGAATTGTCAGTTTGTTAAGTAATGATCCTAGTAAGTACATCTTATTTAGGAATCATGTTTGTAGATCATGTAATGACTTTTAATTAGTTTGTTCCCAGTAAAGCAATAAGACAGAGTTACCTCTAGTAAGGAAAACACCATTCTTCTGAAATTAGTTTTCATGTTACATTTCTTATTTATGTGGGAGCACATTTTCAGTTGGACATTTCCAGGTTAATTAAAAAAACAAAAAACCTCTAGCATTTTCAATGGGCTATTTAGTTTGGGGGAGCAGTGAATCCTGACACCAAACTAGGTAATAAAAACTATGCTTTGGAATTTATGTTCTGATATAGAATATGTTTGATAATAGTTTTTTGATGCTCAAGCTGCTATGAAATGATTGCTATCCCATGACTGTGTCATAGTTTTCCCAAGCCATGGAGACAGTGTTGTTTGTAAAGCCCACATATTAGTATAATCTTAAGAGCATATTAATTGCCCGGGAGGTTTATATATTTGCTCTGCACATGTGATTAGAGATCACGGCAGTTTATACAGCATAATTTCAGAGATGGAGAAAATGACTATTGTAATACTTGCTACTCTCCGTTTCCTCTACAGCAATGCCCTTACACCTTTCTTTTTCAGGCGTTTTGTAGCATCCTAAACAGAAGGATATTGAAGGGAGCTGATTCTGCTTTGATCCCTGTGCTTGTTGTCAAAGCGCTTGGGATTGAAGAGACTGTTGGCTACAATTGACTGTGACAATTAGGAGATGATCAGAGCCCTAGAGTGCAGCACTTAAAGGGTAATTTACATGTCAGTTTGTCGAATAAAAAAAAGATATTCAGCAAAGGTTTTTTTTCCCCCTCAGAGCCTTGTAAACTGCAATTTGTGCTCTGGTAAGAAAAACCTGGCAGAGGAGTTAGGGTAGCCATTACCATTTGAAAAGAAGCAATCATAAGGCCGCTGCTGAGCCCTTTGTCCACTAAAAATGCTGATTTTCAGGCAGTCAGTGAAAAAGTGGAACCTTCGCTAAATAAAACCTTGAGCTAGGTAACTACCGCCCCCACCCCCCCTTAGTGGCTTCTTGATGTTGGTTAAAGGTGCTTTAAAAAATGTATCTTAAATCCTACACTTACTATCATTGTAATATTGTTATTGGTCATGAATGTCCTTTCCTAAAAAAAAATCATAAAAGCATGCATTGGGGAAGCAGTAGGTGGAACACCAACAGTCCACTGAAAGGGCTAAAGCTGGCTATCGGATGTATCTTATTCTTTTCCCTTTTGTACATCATCACATTTTTCCTCGCGTCATCCTTTGCACCATGTTATTCCCTGTACTGTATCAGTGTGCTCCTAGGTCTTCCCATTTTATTTATACTCCAGTTTTAAAGTGGGAACTGTATTTCTAACCTTTACATGTTTAGCCTATTTGGGTACAGTTAGCTAAGTACTTCCCAGTTATTATGAATAAAGCTGCTATAAATATTAAACATAATGTAGGTTCCGTCCATGATGTGCTATACACACGCGGGCATCCCTCTACCTTTCTATCAGGTAACCGACATACACAAGTCAAAAAACTAGCTAGAAAGCTAAACGAGGATAAATACTACTAAATATATGGTTAAAGCAGTGACACAGCATCCACCGAATTGTGAAATAGAATAGGACAAATTAGTTATTTCAAAACTTTTTGAGCCCCAACCCTGCCATATAGTTGCAAGATTTTCATTTGGATAATTGTCCGAAAAAGAGACAGAGCTAGGCCCTGGCCAGTTTGGCTCAGCGGTTAGAGCGTCGGCCTGCGGACTGGGGAGTCCAGGTTTGGTTCCCTCTAAGGGCACATACTTTGGTTGCAGTTAGTCCCCAGCCCCGGTTGGGGTTGTGCAGGTGGCAACCAATCAATGTGTCTCTCTCATGTTGATGTTTCTCTCTCTCTCTTCCTTTCTCCCTCCCATTATATCTGAAGATAAAAAAAAAAGAGAGAGACAGAGGTAGTGTATCCACACAGCCATCCTGTCCGGACATATGTAAATCAGGTGTGTGTGTAGATTCAGAGAGGCACATGAACTTTCAATAGCAGACACACCTTACATTCCATTTGGGGGATGCTGACGATGGTCAAGGGCATTTGGAGAGAGGCAGCAGAGGGTTAGAGACTCGTTTGTCTTTATCCTAACATGTCAGCCTTTACTGATGAGAGCACGAGCATGCTGGGCTTTCAGAAGCCCATTTCTGCTCTCTCGCGTCCTTCACCTGGATACTGTGTGTCTGGAGACACTCACTACTTCCAACCCAGAGGGCTTTACTTCTCTTCATCTGGGTCTAATGCCATAACAACAACAACAACAACAACAACAACAACAACAACAACATTTTCTTTCAAGGGATGCCTTGTGAAAGGAGATGCCATCTATTTTTAGGGGTTTCTCAAAATCACAGTAGTCAATGGGGCACCTGGTTGAGAGAGACAGTGATTCTAAAACAGGTGTGGATGCCTCTGATTGCTTTGCAGGGAGGCCGGGAGCTTCTTAATAAAGCTTATAACTCTCTAGTGTTCCTTATGTTCATGTCCCCCGCCCCACTGAAAAGAAGGACTCACAACCCAGAAAAAATATAAGAATGAGTAACTGAATAGGTTATTCCGTGCAAAGAGGATACTGAGAGAGGGAGTCGGAGAGAGTCAGAGAGGGAGGTCCGGGCTTCCTTACTGCGTGTCTGGAGAGTGCAGGAACCGGCATATCTACATCAGAAATCAGGCCCAGCAGGAGGTATTGGCCTCGCAGGTAATGGGTAAATGATGAGCAGATGAGCCATCCTCTTATTGATTTAAGCATTTTCTTCCAGCCAGTCACAATTAACTTTGATTTGTTTTTACTTTCCTCTTATAGGTTTGCATTTAAAACACTCTTGGAGCACTAATGGTATAAAATTCTGGTAACTGCACATTCTCTTTTTTAGAGAGGTAATGAGTGAAGAATGAAAAGGCAGGGATTATTTGACATTCTAAGCGGGCATTGTCAGAAGGTTTCTACTTGACCGCAGTTGTTGTGGAAGGTGAGCTGGAAGAAGACTCGTGCAACTGGAATGAAGTGACTTTGCGTGTGTTTTTTTGATGTTTCTCTTTATCGGAGAATTCTGCAGAACTGTTCTGGGATTTAGAAGTTGATTTACATTTTATTTTTAAGACATTATTTAGGTGAACCATATGAAAACATTTAAGTATGTGTATTTGACTCTTAACAAGTACATGGGGGTCTTTTGAAAGCTCTTTTGAAATGATTTGAAATGGGTTTTCCTGGTTACCATCTCATTGTTCTTTTCAATATACAAATTGTGATGTTGTGACAAAATAAACTATTGAAGTACTTTGAAAAGTTTTTAGAAATGTGCCTAAGAAAACAATATGCAAATTATTAGTTAATTCACACGTTAATTTATTGAAATGTTGCTGCTATTGAAAAGTCCTAGAACTCTTAGCCCAATATTCCAGGACATTTATTACTGTCTTGTTTTAATAAGCTGCTCTTTCTTCCCAGGTGTTTGGAGATGCCACTAGAGTCGCCAGACTGATCAAATAAAAATAAAGAATTCCATTATTCTGATAAATAATGAATCATTTTTTTGTTATAAGTAGGTCCCATGCAATGTTTGAATTTTATCTGGCAACCCTGGGTGCTACTCTGATTGGATAGATATTGCAACCATGCATTGACTAGATCATTTAGTTATTTATAAATTATAAATTGTCATTTATAAATCATTTTACCTTGCACTGTCAGATTAGATAGGCCAAAGGCTTTTTAACTCATTAATGCTGAGCTTAATTTCCCCCATAATGTTCTCAGGGCAAGCTGTGACTTGTCATTTCAAGGATAATAATTTCTGTCTGACTAATATAATGGAGACTTCAGAGGGGTCAGGCTTACCTACATTGATCAGGCTCTGACTGAAGCATTTGGTGGTTACAGGGGTAGAGCAACGAATGATGGATGCAATGAGAATATATTATCTTAGTGAAACCACAGCTTTCTTTGCGTGGCAGTTTTGTGACTACATAGGTAGCTAAGTTTGAAACCCTTATAATTCTGATCCTGGCAGGGTCTTGTGGGAAAGGAAAGAGTCTATGTCCTCCCATTTTTATTTTATTTCATTTAACTTTGTTCACAATAATCTAGTTGCTGTGAGAGAAGCTAAGCAACAATTTCCAGAACATCAGATTTATCTTTGGGGCCAGTGTCAGTTCAGGCTGCTGTACCAAAGCACCATAAACTGTGGCTTATAAACAACAGAAACTCCTCAAAGTTCTGGGGGCCAGAAGCCTGAGATCAGAGTGCCGGTTGGCCAGAGTCTGTGGGGGCCCCCGTCCAGGTTTGCCCACGGTGTCTTCTTCCGGTGTTCTCACGTGGCGGGGAGCAGAGAACTCTGATCCCTTTAACTCCTTATAAGGGCACTAATCTCATTCTCAAGGGCTCCACACTCATGGCCTTGGCACCTCCCAAAGGCACAGCTCCGAATACCATCGAATTTGGTGTAGTGGTTTCAACAGATGAGTTTTTTGGGGGCACAAACTCTCAGTCCATAATGATTTGCCACTGTCTTGATGCTTTTTGTCAGCATCTGTCAGATGCTGTGGGTGAGGACTATTTGTAGCACAAACTTTTTATATTTATTTATTTATTTATTTATTTATTTATTTATTTATTTATTTTTATCCTCACCCGAGGACATTTTTCCATTTTTTTGTTCAGGTAGAGTGGGAGGGAGAGAGAGGAACAGAGAGGGAGAGAAACATCGATGTGAAAGGGACACATCGAGTGGCTGCCACCCGCACGACCAACCAGGGCCGGGGACAAACTGCAACCGAGGTACGTGCCCTTAGCGGGAACCGAACCCGGGTCTCTCTGGACCGCAGGCCGACGCTCTAACCGCTGAGCCAAACTGGCCAGGGCTGTAGCACAAACTTTTTAAAGGCCTGTTCCCATCCCCCAGGCCCCTTCTAATTGCAGCCATAGCTTCCGTGAGTGGACAGTTCCTGGAGGGCCCAGGCCTCCCAAACAGTTTTTGCGTCTTCTTGATTTCTGCCTCAGAGCCTTTTCCAGAACTGTAGAAACCTGCTCAATATGCTTTCTGAAGCATATCGTGGAAGTATGGGGGAGTTAACACCCGTGGGGGCAGCCCTCAACTGTTGGGAGACAAGAACCTATGGCAACATTTCCATCCATGTATCTTTTGGAGAGGCATTTCCGAGAGGCACTTGGTTTGCTTCTCAGAGGTCCCATCTTCAACAGCAGGGACCTTACATAGCCTTATGGTACATTATTTGGATCTGCGCCAGTCTTTCCTCATTCTCTCCATTCTCTTACACCTATTCCTGGGGATAACAACAAGCATCCAAGTCCTTGTCTCAGGCTCTGCTGTCAGGGGCACCCCAGCTAGGACACTCCTGATGCTCCTTTTCCCAGCACCGCGGTTCTCTCCTTGCTCTAGGTCTAGGTATTGTCTTTTGTTTCCATCAAGGTTCACTTTTCTTATCAGAAGGGAGTTCTGCCCCTGTGCCTACCACTAAAACTGAGTCATCTTGGTTACCAAGTACTCCACACACATTCACCTCACCTGAACCCTTCTTTACCATAAAGCCCACATTTTATTGAACCCCCAACTTGTAAATTTCCATGCAGTTAGGAGTCCAACTATGTGACAGTTTCTAAAAGCTTCATGAGGTTCTTAGACAACAAAAGGGATGAACACGTGCAATTTCTGTTTGTGCTTTGCTGCTTACTGTTGCTTTCTTGTGGCAACTGTAGCGACTGGTAGCCCCTCAAGAGTGGAAGTAGAAAGGACCACGTTCCTAGGGCCAGCATCACTGGCAGGATTAGCCACATTGATGAAAAAGAATAGCCTTCGATGTAACTCGAGCTTTCCGTGGTCAGCAATGGGAGCTAAGTTACAGGCAAAAGTAAGTTTTGTTTGTTGGATTGTAAGAGGGAATCTGATGTTTTGCCACTCAAAGTGTTGGATGGGAATACTTTCGGATCCAGTACAAACTAAAGGAACCTCAACATGTGTATAAATGTCTAAAGGAAACTTTTAAAGTTTTTTTTTGTACATGAGAACCAACCTTCTCCTTGCCTACAGATTGTTATTTTGATTGGCTGGGTTTCAGTGGATAACTTAAAATGTAAATAACAGAAAATAATATAATTATTATGTGTTTAGTTATAAACCGGTTACTATGTCTGAATCCTAATTAGAATTAGGATATATGAGTCACTTCAGCTAATGTATAAATAAACAGAAACTACACAACGGATCCAATTAGAAATGTTAGGCTCACACGCACATTTAAATAACTAATGCTAACAGTGGGAACAAACTCCATCCAGAATATGTCTTAGACCAATTTTAGGCAAGTCCAGGGCATCTTCTTCTAAAATGTCTAAAGCCATATCAGATATTCAGCCTCTCTCTCTTTAAACTCTTCTTTGAGTAACAGCACTCAACCAACTTAGAGGTATTGGATAACTATCTTTAATTACAAAGATGTACAGATGAACTACCAAGTATTCAGTACTTTATCATTAGGCAGACATTTGTGGCATTTAACTTTCACTGATGGAAGAATTCCCTTCTCTGTACTAATGCTAAACACTATTTGACTCAAACTCTTTGATTCTTGGGGTCTTAAAAGACAGAGTCTGATGAACCCATACCATTTCATAGTACAGAGATATATTTTCTTCTTACACGTATATTGCTTATAATTGTTGGCAGAGTTGGGACTACTACCAGAAGTTAGGGACAGTGGCGACAAGCCATGGATCCTTCCCAGCTACTATTTAGATACCAATGAACCCTTTGGGAGGTAGCCCAACATTCTCTTGAGATAGCCATTCTTTCTTACCTTTAAATCTTGAACTCGGGAAAATTGCTTCAGTTCTGTTAAGTAGGAATGACTCTACTTGGGAATATTGGCCGTTCTCCCCATTTAGAAGCATATTGAGATGATGATAGTGGATTATCATGAAGTTCAAGCTTTGAAAAGCCGACCTTTTCACTATCTTGCAAGCCAGTATTGACTCTGATGTAGAAACGTTCTGTAGTTCTTCCTTATGTGAATGATAGTGGCATGGTCAGGATTACTGAGTGAGTGTTCAGTCCTTGGATCTGTCTGCGAGAGAGTGAGGCAGAGGCCAGACTCACATGCAGGGTCCCTATATATTAATTGCTCTTTGGTTAACAGCATCCTTACATAACTTCTGCTTGTCACCAGGGACCTGATTGTGTTATCACATAATTAGCTCTTTGACTAATAGTCTCATGATCATAAAGAGGTTCTGATTTTATATCCAGGCAACAATTTAGGCACTGGTAGAATCTATATTACTAATTTTTATTTTATTATCCACATACTCTCTAAGAGTG